>NW_028322246.1:3300000-3470000 GCF_059928025.1 Delphinapterus leucas | reverse complement strand
AGGCTTCGGGTATGGGTTAGGGTTAGGGTTAGGGTTAGGTTTAGGGTTAGGGTTAGGGGACGGTTTAGGGTACAGTTTAGGGTACGACAACGGTTTAGGGTGAGCGTTCGTGTTAGGGTAAGGGTTAGTGTTAGAGTACGGGTGAGGATTCGGTGACGGGTGAGTGTAAGGCTTCGGGTTAGGGTTATGGTTAGGGTTAGGGTTAGGGTTAGGGGACGCGGACGGTTTAGGGTACAGGTTAGGGTACGACAAAGGTTTAGGGTGAGCGTACGTGTTAAGGTACAGGTTAGTGTTAGCGTACGGGTTAGGATTAGGGGACGGGTGAGGGTAAGGCTTCGGGTAAGGGTTAGGGTTAGGGTTAGGGTTAGCGTTATGGGACGGGGACGGTTTAGGGTACAGGTTCGGCTGCGACAATGATTTAGGGTGAGCGTACGTGTTAGGGTACGGGTTAGGGTTAGCGTACGGGTTAGGATTAGCGGACGGGTGAGGGTAAGGCTTCGGGTAAGGGTTACGGTTAGGGTTAGGGCTAGGGTTAGGGTTAGGGGACGGGGACAGGGACGGTTTAGGGTACAGGTTAGGGTACGACAACGGTTTAGGGTGAGCGTACATGTTAGGGTATGTGTTAGTGTTAGCGTACGGGTTAGGATTAGGGGACGGGTGAGGGTAAGGCTTCGGGTAAGGGTTAGGGTTAGGGTTAGGGTTAGGGTTAGGGGACGGGGACGGTTTAGGGTACAGGTTAGGGTACAACAACGATTTAGGGTGAGCGTACGTGTTAGGGTATGGGTTAGTGTTAGCGTACGGGTTAGGATTAGAGGACGGCTGAGGGTAAGGCTTCGGGTAAAGGTTAGGGTTAGGGTTAGGGTTAGGGTTAGGGGACGGGGACGGGGACGGTTTAGGGTACAAGTTAGGGTACGACAACGGTTTAGGGTGAGCGTACATGTTAGGAAACGGGTTAGTGTTAGCGTACGGGTTAGGATTAGGGGACGGGTGAGTGTAAGGCTTCGGGTAAGGGTTAGGGATAGGGTTAGGGTTAGGTTTAGGGTTAGGGGACGGGGACGGTTTAGGGTACAGGTTAGGGTACGTCAACGGTTTAGGGTGAACATACGTGTTAGGGTACGGGTTAGTGTTAGTGTACGGGTTAGGATTAGGGGACGGGTGAGGGTAAGGCTTCGGGTAAGGGTTAGGGTTAGGGGACAGGGACGGTTTAGGGTACAGGTTAGGGTATGACAACGGTTTAGGGTGAGCGTACGTGTTAGGGTACGGGTTAGTGTTAGCGTACGGGTTAGGATTAGGGAACGGGTGAGGGTAAGGCTTCGGGTAAGAGTTAGGGTTAGGGTTAGGGTTAGGGTTAGGGGATGGGGATGGTTTAGGGTACAGGTTAGTGTACGACAACGGTTTAGGGTGAGCGTACGTGTTAGGGTACGGGTTAGTGTTGGCGTACGGTTTAGGATTAGGGTACGGGTGAGGTTAAGGCTTCGGGTAAGGGTTAGGGTTAGGGTTAGGGTTAGGGGACTGGGACGGGGACGGTTTAGGGTACAGGTTAGGGTACGAAAACGGTTTAGGGTAAGCTTACGTGTTAGCGTATGGGTTAGTGTTAGCGTAAGGTTTAGGATTAGGGGACGGGTGAGGGTAAGTCTTCGGGTAAGGGTTAGGGTTAGGGTTAGGGTTAGGGTTAGGGTTAGGGGACGGGGACAGTTAAGGGTACAGGTTAGGGTACGACAGCGGTTTAGGGTGAGCGTACGTGTTAGTGTATGGGTTAGTTTTAGCGTACGGGTTAGGATTAGGGGACGGGTGAGTGTAAGGCTTCGGGTAAGGGTTAGGGTTAGTGTTAGGGTTAGGGTTAGGGTTACGGGACGGGGACAGGGACGGTTTAGGGTACAGGTTAGGGTACGACAACAGTTTATGGTGAGCGTACGTGTTAGGGTACGGGTTAGTGTTAGCGTACGGGTGAGGATTAGGGGACGGGTGAGGGTAAGGCTTCGGGTAAGGGTTAGGGTTAGGGATAGGGGACGGGGACGGTTTAGGTTACAGGTTTGGGTACGACAACGGTTTAGGGTGAGCATACGTGTTAGGGTACGGGTTAGTGTTAGCGTACGGGTTAGGATTAGGGGACGGGTGAGGGTAAGGCTTCAGGTAAGGGTTAGGGTTAGGGTTAGGGTTAGGGGACGGGGACGGGGACGGCGACGGTTTAGGGTACAGGTTAGTGTACGACAACGGTTTAGGGTGAGCGTACGTGTTAGGGTACGGGTTAGTGTTAGCGTACGGGTTAGGATTAGGGGAAGGGTGAGGGTAAGGCTTCGGGTAAGCGTTAGGGTTAGGGTTAGGGTTAGGGTTACGGGACGGGGACGGTTTAGGGTACAGGTTAGGGTACGACAACGGTTTTGGGTGAGCGTACGTTTTAGGGTATGGGTTAGTGTTAGCGTACGGGTTAGGATTAGGGGACGGGTGAGGGTAAGGCTTCGGGTAAGGGTTAGGGTTAGGGTTAGGGGACGGGGACGGTTTAGGGTAAAAGTTAGGGTACGACAAAGGTTTAGGGTGAGCGTACGTTTTAGGGTACTGGTTAGTGTTAGCGTACGGGTTAGGATTAGGGAACGGGTGAGGGTAAGGCTTCGGGTAAGGGTTAGGGTTAGGGTTAGGGGACGGGGACGGTTTAGGGTACAGGTTAGGGTACGACAACGGTTTAGGGTGAGCGTACGTGTTAGGGTACGGGTTAGTGTTAGCGTACGGGTGAGGATTAGGTGACGGGTGAGTGTAAGGCTTCGGGTAAGGGTTAGGGTTAGGGTTAGGGTTAGGGTTAGGGGACGCGGATGGTTTAGGGTACAGGTTAGGGTACGACAAAGGTTTAGGGTGAGCGTACGTGTTAAGGTACGGGTTAGTGTTAGCGTACGGGTTAGGATTAGGGAATGGGTGAGGGTAAGGCTTCGGGTAAGGGTTAGGGTTAGGGTTAGGGCTAGGGTTAGGGTTAGGGGACGGGGACAGGGACGGTTTAGGGTACAGGTTAGGGTACGACAACGGTTTAGGGTGAGCGTACATGTTAGGGTATGGGTTAGTGTTAGCGTATGGGTTAGGATTAGGGGACGGGTGAGGGTAAGGCTTCGGGTAAGGGTTAGGATTAGGGTTAGGGTACGGGGACGGGGACGGGGACGGGGACGGTTTAGGGTACAGGTTAGGGTACGACAAAGATTTAGGGTGAGCGTACGTGTTAGGGTACGGGTTAGTGTTAGCGTACGGGTTAGGATTAGAGGACGGCTGAGGGTAAGGCTTCGGGTAAAGGTTAGGGTTAGGGTTAGGGTTAGAGTTAGGGTTAGGGGACGGGGACGGGGACGGTTTAGGGTACAGGTTAGGGTACGACAACGGTTTAGGGTGAGCGTACGTGTTAGGGTATGGGTTAGTGTTAGCGTACGGGTTAGGATTAGGGGACGGGTGAGCGTAAGGCTTCGGGTAAGGTTTAGGGTTAGGGTTAGGGGACGGGGACGGGGACGGGGATGGTTTAGGATACAGGTTAGGGTACGACAACGGTTTAGGGTGAGCGTACGTGTTAGGGTACGGGTTAGTGTTAGCGTACGGGTGAGGATTAGGGGACTGGTGAGTGTAAGGCTTCGGGTAAGTGTTAGGGTTAGGGTTAGGGTTAGGTTTAGGGTTAGGGGACGGGGACGGTTTAGGGTACAGGTTAGGGTACGACAAAGTTTTAGGGTGAGCGTACGTGTTAGGGTACGGGTTAGTGTTAGCGTACGGGTGAGGATTAGGGGACGGGTGAGGGTAAGGTTTCGGGAAATGTTTAGGGTTAGGGTTAGGGGACGGGGACGGTTTAGGGTACAGGTTAGGGTACGACAACGGTTTAGGGTGAGCGTACGTGTTAGGGTACGGGTTAGTGTTAGCGTACAGGTTAGGATTAGGGGACGGGTGAGGGTAAGGCTTCGGGTAAGGGATAGGGTTAGGGTTAGGTTTAGGGGACGGGGACGGTTTAGGGTACAGGTTAGGGTATGACAACGGTTTAGGTTGAGCGTACGTGTTAGCGTACGGGTTAGTGTTAGCGTACGGGTTAGGATTAGGGGACGGGTGAGGGTAAGGCTTCGGGTAAGGGTTAGGGTTAGGGTTAGGGGACGGGGATGGGGACGGTTTAGGGTACAGGTTAGGGTACGACAACGGTTTAGGGTGAGCGTACGTGTTAGGGTACGGGTTAGTGTTAGCGTACGGTTTAGGATTAGGGGACGGGTAAGGGTAAGGCTTCGGGTAAGTTTTAGGGTTAGGGTTAGGATTAGGGGATGGGGACTGTTTAGGGTACAGGTTAGGGTACGACAACGGTTTAGGGTGAGCGTACGTGTTAGGGTACGGGTTAGTGTTAGCGTACGGGTTAGGATTAGGGGACGGGTGAGGGTAAGGCTTCGGGTAAGGGTTAGGGTTAGTGTTAGGGTTAGGGTTAGGGTTACGGGACGGGGACAGGGACGGTTTAGGGTACAGGTTAGGGTACGACAACAGTTTAGGGTGAGCGTACGTGTTAGGGTACGGGTTAGTGTTAGCGTACGGGTTAGGATTAGGGGACGGGTGAGGGTAAGGCTTCGGGTAAGGGTTAGGGTTAGGGTTAGGGTTAGGGGACGTGGACGGTTTAGGGTACAGGTTAGGTTTCGACAACGGTTTCGGGTGAGCGTACGTTTTAGGGTACGGGTTAGTGTTAGCGTACGGGTTAGCATTAGGGGACGGGTGAGGGTAAGGCTTCGGGTAAGGGTTAGAGTTAGTGTTAGGGTTAGGGGTCGGGGACGGTTTAGGGTACAATTTAGGGTACGACAACGGTTTAGGGTGAGCGTACGTGTTAGGGTACTGGTTAGTGTTAGCGTACGGGTTAGGATTAGGGAACGAGTGAGGGTAAGGCTTCGGGTAAGGGTTAGGGTTAGGGTTAGGGTTAGGGTTAGGGGACGGGGACGGGGACGGTTTAGGGTACAGGTTAGGGTACGACAACGGTTTAGGGTGAGCGTACGTGTTAGGGTATGGGTTAGTGTTAGCGTACGGGTTAGGATTATGGGACGTGTGAGGGTAAGGCTTCGGGAAAGTCTTAGGGTTAGGGTTAGGGTTAGGGTTAGGGGACGTGGACGGTTTAGGGTACAGGTTAGGGTACGACAACCGTTTAGGGTGATCGTACGTGTTAGGGTACGGGTTAGTGTTAGCGTACGGGTTAGGATTAGGGGACGGGTGAGGGTAAGGCTTCGGGTAAGGGTTAGGGTTAGGGTTAGGATTAGGGTTAGGTTTAGGGGACCGGGACGGTTTAGGGTACAGGTTAGGGTACGACAACGGTTTAGGGTGAGCGTACGTGTTAGGGTACGGGTTAGTGTTAGCGTACGGGTGAGGATTAGGGGACGGGTGAGGGTAAGGCTTCGGGTAAGGGTTAGGGTTAGGGTTAGGGTTAGGTTTAGGGTTAGGGGACGGGGACGGTTTAGGGTACAGGTTAGTGTACGACAACGTTTTAGGGTGAGCGTACGTGTTAGGGTACGGGTTAGTGTTAGCGTACGGGTGAGGATTAGGGGACGGGTGAGGGTAAGGCTTCGGGTAAGGGATAGGGTTAGGGTTAGGGGACGGGGACGGTTTAGGGTACAGGTTAGGGTACGACAACGTTTTAGGGTGAGCGTACGTGTTAGGGTATGGGTTAGTGTTTGCGTACGGGTTAGGATTAGGGGACGGGTGAGGGTAAGGCTTCGGGTAAGGGATAGCGTTAGGGTTAGGGTTAGGGTTAGGGGACGGGGACGGTTTAGGGTACAGGTTAGGGTATGACAACGGTTTAGGGTGAGCGTACGTGTTAGGGTACGGGTTAGTGTTAGCGTGCGGTTTAGGATTAGGGGACGGGTGACGGTAAGGCTTCGGGTAAGGGTTAGGGTTAGGGTTAGGTTTAGGGTTAGGGGATGGGGACGGTTTAGGGTACAGGTTAGTGTACGACAACGGTTTAGGTTGAGCGTACGTGTTACGGTACGGGTTAGTGTTGGCGTACGGGTTAGGATTAGGGGACGGGTGAGGGTAAGGCTTCGGGTAAGGGTTAGGGTTAGGGTTAGGGTTAGGGGACGGGGACGGGGACGGTTTAGGGTACAGGGTAGGGTACGAAAACGGTTTAGGGTGAGCTTACGTGTTAGGGTATGGGTTAGTGTTAGCGTAAAGGTTAGGATTAGGGGACGGGTGAGGGTAAGTCTTCGGGTAAGGGTTAGGCTTAGGGTTAGGGTTAGGGGACGGGGACAGTTTAGGGTACAGGTTAGGGTACGACAACGGTTTAGGGTGAGCGTACGTGTTAGGGTACGGGTTAGTGTTAGCGTACGGGTTAGGATTAGGGGACGGGTGAGTGTAAGGCTTCGGGTAAGGGTTAGGGTTAGTGTTAGGGTTAGGGTTAGGGTTACGGGACGGGGACAGGGACGGTTTAGGGTACAGGTTAGTGTACGACAACAGTTTAGGATGAGCGTACGTGTTAGGGTACGGGTTAGTGTTAGCGTACGGGTTAGGATTAGGGGACGGGTGAGGGTAAGGCTTCGGGTAAGGGTTAGGGTTAGGGTTAGGGTTAGGGTTAGTGGACGGGGACGGGGACGGTTTAGGGTACAGGTTAGGGTACGACAACGGTTTAGGGTGAGCGTACGTGTTAGGGTATGGGTTAGTGTTAGCGTACGGGTTAGGATTAGGGGACGGGTGAGGGTAAGGCTTCGGGAAAGGGTTAGGGTTAGGGTTAGGGTTAGGGTTAGGGGACGGGCACAGGGACGGTTTAGGGTACAAGTTAGGGTACGACAACGGTTTAGGGTGAGCATACGTGTTAGGGTAGGGGTTAGTGTTAGCGTACGGGTTAGGATTAGGGGACGGGTGAGGGTAAGGCTTCGGGTAAGGGTTAGGGTTAGGGTTAGGGTTAGGGTTAGGTTTAGGGGACGGGGACGGTTTAGGGTACAGGTTAGGGTACGACAACGGTTTAGGGTGAGCGTACGTGTTAGGGTACGGGTTAGTGTTAGCGTACGGGTGAGGATTAGGGGACGGGTGAGGGTAAGGCTTCGGGTAAGGGTTAGGGTTAGGGTTAGGGTTAGGTTTAGGTTTAGGTGACGGGGACGGTTTTGGGTACAGGTTAGGGTACGACAACGGTTTAGGGTGAACGTACGTGTTAGGGTACGGGTTAGTGTTAGCGTACGGGTTAGGATTAGGGGACGGGTGAGGGTAAGGCTTCGGGCAAGTGTTAGGGTTAGGGTTAGGGTTCGGGTTAGGGTTAGGGGACGGGGACGGTTTAGGGTACAGGTTAGTGTACGACAACGTTTTAGGGTGAGCGTACGTGTTAGGGTACGGGTTAGTGTTAGCGTACGGGTGAGGATTAGGGGACGGGTGAGGGTAAGGCTTCGGGTAAGGGTTAGGGTTAGGGATAGGGGACGGGGACGGTTTAGGGTACAGGTTAGGGTACAAAAACGGTTTAGGGTGAGTGTACGTGTTAGGGTACGGGTTAGTGTTAGCATACGGTTTAGGATTAGGGGACGGGTAAGGGTAAGGCTTCGGGTAAGGGTTAGGGTTAGGGTTAGGATTAGGGGATGTGGACGGTTTAGGGTACAGGTTAGGGTACGACAACGGTTTAGGGTGAGCGTACGTGTTAGGGTACGGTTTAGTGTTAGCGTACGGGTTAGGATTAGGGGACGGGTGAGGGTAAGGCTTCGGGTAAGGGTTAGGGTTAGTGTTAGGGTTAGGGTTAGGGTTACGGGACGGGGACAGGGACGGTTTAGGGTACAGGTTAGGGTACGACAACAGTTTAGGGTGAGCGTACGTGTTAGGGCACGGGTTAGTGTTAGCGTACGGGTTAGGATTAGGGGACGGGTGAGGGTAAGGCTTCGGGTAAGGGTTAGGGTTAGGGTTACGGGACGGGGACGGGGATGGCGACGGTTTAGGGTACAGGTTAGTGTACGACAACGGTTTAGGGTGAGCGTACGTGTTAGGGTACGGGTTAGTGTTAGCGTATGGGTTAGGGTTAGGGTTAGGGTTAGGGTTAGGGTTAGGGTTAGGGTTAGGGTTAGGGTTAGGGGACGGGGACGGGGATGGCGACGGTTTAGGGTACAGGTTAGTGTACGACAACGGTTTAGGGTGAGCGTACGTGTTAGGGTACGGGTTAGTGTTAGCGTACGGGTTAGGATTAGGGGACGGGTGAGGGTAAGGCTTCGGGTAAGCTTTAGGGTTAGGGTTAGGTTAAGTGTTAGGGTTAGGGGACGGGGACGGTTTAGGGTACAAGTTAGGGTACGACAACGGTTTAGGGTGAGCGTACGTGTTAGGGTACTGGTTAGTGTTAGCGTACGGGTTAGGATTAGGGAACGGGTGAGGGTAAGGCTTCGGGTAAGGGTTAGGGTTAGCGTTAGGGGACAGGGACGGTTTAGGGTAGAGGTTAGGGTACGACAACGGTTTAGGAGGAGCGTACGTGTTAGGGTACGGGTTAGTGTTAGCGTACGGGTTAGGATTAAGGGACGGGTGAGGGTAAGGCTTCGGGTAAGGGGTAGGGTTAGTGGTAGGGTTAGGGTTAGGGTTAGGGGACGGGGACGTTTTAGGGTACAGGTTAGTGTACGACAACGGTTTAGGATGAGCGTACGTGTTAGGGTACGGGTTAGTGTTAGCGTACGGGTTAGGATTAGGGGACGGGTGAGGGTATGGCTTCGGGTAAGGGTTAGGGTTAGGGTTAGGGTTAGGTTTAGGGTTAGGGTTAGGGGACGGTTTAGGGTACAGGTTAGTGTACGACAATGGTTTAGGGTGAGCGTATGTGTTAGGGTACGGGTTAGTGTTAGCGTACGGGTGAGGATTAGGTGACGGGTGAGTGTAAGGCTTCGGGTAAGGGTTAGGGTTAGGGTTAGGTTTAGGGTTAGTGTTAGGGGACGCGGACGGTTTAGGGTACAGGTTCGGCTGCGACAACGGTTTAGTGTGAGCGTACGTGTTAGGGTACGAGTTAGTGTTAGCGTACGGGTTAGGATTAGCGGACGGGTGAGGGTAAGGCTTCGGGTAAGGGTTAGGATTAGGGTTAGGGCTAGGGTTAGGGTTAGGGGACGGGGACAGGGACTGTTTAGGGTACAGGTTAGGGTACGACAACGGTTTAGGGTGAGCGTACATGTTAGGGTATGGGTTAGTGTTAGCGTACGGGTTAGGATTAGGGGACGGTTGATGGTAAGGCTTCGGGTAAGGGTTAGGGTTAGGGTTAGGGGACGGGGACGGGGACGGGGATGGTTTAGCGTACAGGTTAGGGTACGACAACGATTTAGGGTGAGCGTACGTGTTAGGGTACGGGTTAGTGTTAGTGTACGGGTTAGGATTAGGGGACGGGTGAGGGTAAGGCTTCGGGTAAGGGTTAGGGTTAGGGTTAGGGTTAGGGTTAGGGGACGGCGACGGTTTAGGGTACAGGTTAGGGTACGACAACGGTTTAGGGTGAGCGTACGTGTTAGGGTATGGGTTAGTGTTAGCGTACGGGTTAGGATTAGGGGACGGGTGAGGGTAAGGCTTCGGAAAAGGGTTAGGGTTAGGGTTAGGGTTAGGGTTAGGGGAGGGGCACAGGGACGGTTTAGGGTACAAGTTAGGGTACGACAACGGTTTAGGGTGAGGGTACATGTTAGGGTACGGGTTAGTGTTAACGTACGGGTTAGGATTAGGGGACGGGTTAGGGTAAGGCTTCGGGTAAGGGTTAGGGTTAGGGTTAGGGTTAGGGTTAGGGGACGTGGACGGTTTAGGGTACAGGTTAGGGTACGACAACCGTTTAGGGTGAGCGTACGTGTTAGGGTACGGGTTAGTGTTAGCGTACGGGTTAGGATTAGGGGACGGGTGAGGGTAAGGCTTCGGGTAAGGGTTAGGGTTAGGGTTAGGGTTAGGGTTAGGTTTAGGGGACCGGGACGGTTTAGGGTACAGGTTAGTGTACGACAACGGTTTAGGGTGAGCGTACGTGTTAGGGTACGGGTTAGTGTTAGCGTACGGGTGAGGATTAGGGGACGGGTGAGGGTAAGGCTTCGGGTAAGGGTTAGGGTTAGGGTTAGGGTTAGGTTTAGGGGTAGGGGACGGGGACGGTTTAGGGTACAGGTTAGTGTACGACAACGTTTTTGGGTGAGCGTACGTGTTAGGGTACGGGTTAGTGTTAGCGTACGGGTGAGGATTAGGGGACGGGTGAGGGTAAGGCTTTGGGTAAGGGTTAGGGTTAGGGGACAGGGACGGTTTAGGGTACAGGTTAGGGTACGACAACGGTTTAGGGTGAGCGTACGTGTTAGGGTACGGGTTAGTGTTTGCGTACGGGTTAGGATTAGGGGACGGGTGAGGGTAAGGCTTCGGGTAAGGGATAGGGTTAGGGTTAGGGTTAGGGTTAGGGGACGGGGACGGTTTAGGGTACAGGTTAGGGTATGACAACGGTTTAGGGTGAGCGTACGTGTTAGGGTACGGGTTAGTGTTAGCGTACGGGTTAGGATTAGGGGACGGGTGACGGTAAGGCTTCGGGTAAGGGTTAGGGTTAGGGTTTGGTTTAGGGTTAGGGGATGGGGACGGTTTAGGGTACAGGTTAGTGTACGACAACGGTTTAGGCTGAGCGTACGTGTTACGGTACGGGTTAGTGTTGGCGTACGGGTTAGGTTTAGGGGACGGGTGAGGGTAAGGCTTCGGGTAAGGGTTAGGGTTAGGGTTAGGGTTAGGGGACGGGGACGGGGACGGTTTAGGGTACAGGGTAGGGTACGAAAACGGTTTAGGGTGAGCTTACGTGTTAGGGTATGGGTTAGTGTTAGCGTAAGGGTTAGGATTAGGGGACGGGTGAGGGTAACTCTTCGGGTAAGGGTTAGGGTTAGGGTTAGGGTTAGTGTTAGGGGACGGGGACGGTTTAGGGTACAGGTTAGGGTACGACAACGGTTTAGGGTGAGCGTACGTTTTAGGGTACGGATTAGTGTTAGCGTACGGGTTAGGATTAGGGGACGGGTGAGGGTAAGGCTTCAGGTAAGTGTTAGGGTTAGGGTTAGGGTTAGGGTTAGGGGACGGGGACGGTTTAGGGTACAAGTTAGGGTACGACAACGGTTTAGGGTGAGCGTACGTGTTAGGGTACTGGTTAGTGTTAGCGTACGGGTTAGGATTAGGGAACGGGTGAGGTTAAGGCTTCGGGTAAGGGTTAGGGTTAGGGTTAGGGGACGGGGACGGTTTAGGGTACAGGTTAGGGTACGACAAAGGTTTAGGTTGAGCGTACGTGTTAGGGTACGGGTTAGTGTTAGCGTACGGGTTAGCATTAGGGGACGGGTGAGGGTAAGGCTTCGCGTAACGGTTAGGGTTAGGGATAGGGTTTGGGTTAGGGTTAGGGGACGGGGACGGTTTAGGGTACAGGTTAGGGTACGACTACGGTTTAGGGTGAGCGTACGTGTTAGGGTACGGGTTAGTGTTAGCGTATGGGTTAGGATTAGGGGACGGGTGAGGGTAAGGCTTCGGATAAGGGTTAGGGTTAGGGTTAGGGTTAGGTTTAGGGTTAGGGTTAGGGGACGGTTTAGGGTACAGGTTAGGGTACGACAACAGTTTAGGGTGAGCGTTCGTGTTAGGGTAAGGGTTAGTGTTAGCGTACGGGTGAGGATTAGGTGACGGGTGAGGGTAAGGCTTCGGGTTAGGGTTAGGGTTAGGGTTAGGGTTAGGGTTAGGGGACGCGAACGGTTTAGGGTACAGGTTAGGGTACGACAAAGTTTAGGGTGAGCGTACGTGTTAAGGTACAGGTTAGTGTTAGCGTACGGGTTAGGATTAGGGGACGGGTGAGGGTAAGGCTTCGGGTAAGGGTTAGGGTTAGGGTTAGGGTTAGGGTTAGGGGACGGGGACGGTTTAGGGTACAGGTTCGGCTGCGACAATGATTTAGGGTGAGCGTACGTGTTAGGGTACGGGTTAGTGTTAGCGTACGGGTTAGGATTAGCGGACGGGTGAGGGTAAGGCTTCGGGTAAGGGTTACGGTTAGGGTTAGGCCTAGGGTTAGGGTTAGGGGACGGGGACAGGGACGGTTTAGGGTCCAGGTTAGGGTACGACAACGGTTTAGGGTGAGCGTACATGTTAGGGTATGTGTTAGTGTTAGCGTACGGGTTAGGATTAGGGGACGGGTGAGGGTAAGGCTTCGGGTAAGGGTTAGGGTTAGGTTTAGGGTTAGGGTTAGGGGACGGGGACGGTTTAGGGTACAGGTTAGGGTACAACAACGATTTAGGGTGAGCGTACGTGTTAGGGTATGGGTTAGTGTTAGCGTACGGGTTAGGATTAGAGGACGGCTCAGGGTAAGGCTTCGGGTAAAGGTTAGGGTTAGGGTTAGGGTTAGGGTTAGGGGACGGGGACGGGGACGGTTTAGGGTACAAGTTAGGGTACGACAACGGTTTAGGGTGAGAGTACATGTTAGGGTACGGGTTAGTGTTAGCGTACGGGTTAGGATTAGGGGACGGGTGAGTGTAAGGCTTCGGATAAGGGTCAGGGATAGGGTTAGGGTTAGGTTTAGCGTTAGGGGACGGGGACGGTTTAGGGTACAGGTTAGGGTACGTCAACGGTTTAGGGTGAGCATACGTGTTAGGGTACGGGTTAGTGTTCGTGTACGGGTTAGGATTAGGGGACGGGTGAGGGTAAGGCTTCGGGAAAGGGTTAGGGTTAGGGTTAGGGTTAGGGGACGGGGACGGGGACGGGGACGGTTTAGGGTACAAGTTAGGGTACGACAACGGTTTAAGGTGAGGGTACGTGTTAGGGTACGTGTTAGTGTTA
The DNA here is from genome assembly GCF_059928025.1 of Delphinapterus leucas. NCBI lineage: Eukaryota > Metazoa > Chordata > Mammalia > Artiodactyla > Monodontidae > Delphinapterus > Delphinapterus leucas. Next base: position 3,457,304 of record NW_028322246.1, on the reverse strand, counting down.
ACGTACGGGTTAGGATTAGGTGACGGGTTAGGGTAAGGCTTCAGGTAAGGGTTAGGGTTAGGGTTAGGGTTAGGGTTAGGGGACGTGGACGGTTTAGGGTACAGGTTAGGGTACGACAACCGTTTAGGGTGAGCGTACGTGTTAGGGTACGTGTTAGTGTTAGCGTACGGGTGAGGATTAGGGGACGGGTGAGGGTAAGGCTTCGGGTAAGGGTTAGGGTTAGGGTTAGGGTTAGGGTTAGGTTTAGGGGACGGGGACGGTTTAGGGTACAGGTTAGGGTACGACAACGGTTTAGGGTGAGCGTACGTGTTAGGGTACGGGTTAGTGTTAGCGTACGGGTTAGGATTAGGGGACGGGTGAGGGTAAGGCTTCGGGTAAGGGTTAGGGTTAGGGTTAGGGTTAGGGTTAGGTTTAGGGGACGGGGACGGTTTAGGGTACAGGTTAGGGTACGACAACGTTTTAGGGTGAGCGTACGTGTTAGGGTACTGGTTAGTGTTAGCGTACGGGTGAGGATTAGGGGACGGGTGAGGGTAAGGCTTCGGGTACGGGTTAGGGTTAGGTATAGGGGACGGGGACGGTTTAGGTTACAGGTTAGGGTACGACAACGGTTTAGGGTGAGCGTACGTGTTAGGATACGGGTTAGTGTTAGCATACGGGTTAGGATTAGGGGACGGGTGAGGGTAAGGCTTCGGGTAAGGGATAGGGTTAGGGTTAGGGTTAGGGGACGTGGATGGTTTAGGGTACAGGTTAGGGTATGACAACGGTTTAGGGTGAGCGTACGTGTTAGGGTACGGGTTAGTGTTAGCGTACGGGTTAGGATTAGGGAACGGGTGAGGGTAAGGCTTCGGGTAAGGGTTAGGGTTAGGGTTAGGGTTAGGGGATGGGGACGGTTTAGGGTACAGGTTAGTGTATGACAACGGTTTAGGGTGAGCGTACGTGTTAGGGTACGGGTTAGTGTTGGCGTACGGGTTAGGATTAGGGTACGGGTGAATGTAAGGCTTCGGGTAAGGGTTAGGGTTAGGGTTAGGGTTAGGGGACGGGTACGGGGACGGTTTAGGGTACAGGTTAGGGTACGAAAACGGTTTAGGGTAAGCTTATGTGTTAGGGTATGGGTTAGTGTTAGCGTAAGGTTTAGGATTAGGGGACGGGTGAGGGTAAGTCTTCGGGTAAGGGTTAGGGTTAGGGTTAGGGTTAGGGTTAGGGGACGGGGACAGTTTAGGGTACAGGTTAGGGTGCGACAGCGGTTTAGGGTGAGCGTACGTGTTAGGGTATGGGTTTGTGTTAGCGTACGGGTTAGGATTAGGAGACGGGTGAGTGTAAGGCTTCGGGTAAGGGTTAGGGTTAGTGTTAGGGTTAGGGTTAGGGTTACGGGACGGGGACAGGGACGGTTTAGGGTACAGGTTAGGGTACGACAACAGTTTATGGTGAGCGTACGTGTTAGGTTACGGGGTAGTGTTAGCGTACGGGTTAGGATTAGGGGACGGGTGAGGGTAAGGCTTCAGGTAAGGGTTAGGGTTAGGGTTAGGGTTAGGGGACGGGGACGGGGACGGCGACGGTTTAGGGTACAGGTTAGTGTACGACAACGGTTTAGGGTGAGCGTACGTGTTAGGGTACGGGTTAGTGTTAGCGTACGGGTTAGGATTAGGGGACGGGTGAGGGTAAGGCTTCGGGTGAGCGTTAGGGTTAGGGTTAGGGTTAGGGTTAGGGTTACGGGACGGGGACGGTTTAGGGTACAGGTTAGGGTACGACAACGTTTTAGGGTAAGCGTACGTTTTAGGGTACGGGTTAGTGTTAGCGTACGGGTTAGGATTAGGGGACGGGTGAGGGTAAGGCTTCGGTTAAGGGTTAGGGTTAGGGTTAGGGTTAGGGGACGGGGACGGTTTAGAGTACAAGTTAGGGTACGACAAAGGTTTAGGGTGAGCGTACGTTTTAGGGTACTGGTTAGTGTTAGCGTACGGGTTAGGATTAGGGAACGGGTGAGGGTAAGGCTTCGGTTAAGGGTTAGGGTTAGGGTTAGGGGACGGGGACGGTTTAGGGTACAGGTTAGGGTACGACAACGGTTTAGGGTGAGCGTACGTGTTAGGGTACGGGTTAGTGTTAGCGTACGGGTGAGGATTAGGTGACGGGTGAGTGTAAGGCTTCGGTTAAGGGTTAGGGTTAGGGTTAGGGTTAGGGTTAGGGTTAGGGGACGCGGACGGTTTAGGGTACAGGTTAGGGTACGACAAAGGTTTAGGGTGAGCGTACGTGTTAAGGTACGTGTTAGTGTTAGCGTACGGGTTAGGATTAGGGGATGGGTGAGGGTAAGGCTTCGGGTAAGGGTTAGGGTTAGGGTTAGGGTTAGGGTTAGGGGACGGGGACGGTTTAGGGTACAGGTTCGGCTGCGACATAGGTTTAGGGTGAGCGTACGTGTTAGGGTACGGGTTAGTGTTAACGTACGGGTTAGGATTGGCGGACGGGTGAGGGTAAGGCTTCGGGTAAGGGTTAGGGTTAGGGTTAGGGCTAGGGTTAGGGTTAGGGGACGGGGACAGGGACGGTTTAGGGTACAGGTTAGGGTACGACAACGGTTTAGGGTGAGCGTACATGTTAGGGTATGGGTTAGTGTTAGCGTATGGGTTAGGATTAGGGGACGGGTGAGGGAAAGGCTTCGGGTAAGGGTTAGGATTAGGGTTAGGGTACGGGGACGGGGACGGGGACGGGGACGGTTTAGGGTACAGGTTAGGGTACGACAAAGATTTAGGGTGAGCGTACGTGTTAGGGTACGGGTTAGTGTTAGCGTACGGGTTAGGATTAGAGGACGGCTGAGGGTAAGGCTTCGGGTAAAGTTTAGGGTTAGGGTTAGGTTTAGGGTTAGGGGACGGGGACGGGGACGGTTTAGGGTACAGGTTAGGGTACGACAACGGTTTAGGGTGAGCGTACGTGTTAGGGTACGGGTTAGTGTTAGCGTACGGGTTAGGATTAGGGGACGGGTGAGTGTAAGGCTTCGGGTAAGGGTTAGGGTTAGGGTTAGGGTTAGGGTTAGGGTTGGGGGCGGGGACGGTATAGGGTACAGGTTAGGGTACGTCAACGGTTTAGGGTGAGCGTACGTGTTAGGGTATGGGTTAGTGTTAGTGTACGGGTTAGGATTAGGGGACGGGTGAGGGTAAGGCTTCGGGTAAGGGTTAGTGTTAGGGTTAGGGTTAGGGTTAGGGTTAGGGTTAGGGGACGGGGACGGTTTAGGGTACAAGTTAGGGTACGACAACGGTTTAGGGTAAGCGTACGTGTTAGGGTATTGGTTAGTGTTAGCGTACGGGTTAGGATTAGGGGACGTGTGAGGGTAAGGCTTCGGGTAAGGGTTAGGGTTAGGGTTAGGGTTAGGGTTAGGGTTAGGGGACGGGGACGGTTTAGGGTACAGGTTAGGGTACGACAACGGTTTAGGGTGAGCGTAAGTGTTAGGGTACGGGTTAGTGTTAGCGTACGGGTGAGGATTAGGGGACGGGTGAGGGTAAGGCTTCGGGTAAGGGTTAGGGTTAGGGGACGGGGACGGGGACGGTTTAGGGTACAGGTTAGGGTACGACAACGATTTAGGGTGAGCGTACGTGTTAGGGTACGGGTTAGTGTTAGTGTACGGGTTAGGATTAGGGGACGGGTGAGGGTAAGGCTTCGGGTAAGGGTTAGGGTTAGGGTTAGGGTTAACGTTAGGGGACGGGGACGGTTTAGGGTACAAGTTAGGGTACGACAACGGTTTAGGGTGAGCGTACGTGTTAGGGTATGGGTTAGTGTTAGCGTACGGGTTAGGATTAGGGGACGGGTGAGGGTAAGGCTTCGGGTAAGGGTTAGGGTTAGGGTTAGGGTTAAGGGACGGGGACGGTTTAGGGTACAGGTTAGTGTACGACAAAGGTTTATGGTGAGCGTACGTGTTAGGGTACGGGTTAGTGTTAGCGTACGGATGAGGATTAGGGGAAGGGTGAGTGTAAGGCTTCGGGTAAGGGTTAGGGTTAGGGTTAGGGTTAGGGTTAGGGGACGGGGACGGGGACGGTTTAGGGTACAGGTTAGGGTACGACAAAGGTTTAGGGTGAGCGTACGTGTTAGGGTATGGGTTAGTTTTAGCGTACGGGTTAGGATTAGGGGACGGGTGAGGGTAAGGCTTCGGGAAAGGGTTAGGGTTAGGGTTAGGGTTAGGGTTAGGGGACGGGCACAGGGACGGTTTAGGGTACAAGTTAGGGTACGACAACGGTTTAGGGTGAGGGTACGTGTTAGGGTACGGGTTAGTGTTAACGTACGGGTTAGGATTAGGGGACGGTTTAGGGTAAGGCTTCGGGTAAGGGTTAGGGTTAGGGTTAGGGTTAGGGTTAGGGGACGTGGACGGTTTAGGGTACAGGTTAGGGTACGACAACCGTTTAGGGTTAGCGTACGTGTTAGGGTACGGGTTAGTGTTAGCGTACGGGTTAGGATTAGGGGACGGGTGAGGGTAAGGCTTCGGGTAAGGGTTAGGGTTAGGGTTAGGGTTAGGATTAGGTTTAGGGGACCGGGACGGTTTAGGGTACAGGTTAGTGTACGACAACGATTTAGGGTGAGCGTACGTGTTAGGGTACGGGTTAGTGTTAGCGTACGGGTGAGGATTAGGGGACGGGTGAGGGTAAGGCTTCGGGTAAGGGTTACGGTTTGGGTTAGGGTTAGGTTTAGGGTTAGGGGACGGGGACGGTTTAGGGTACAGGTTAGTGTACGACAACGTTTTAGGGTGAGCGTACGTGTTAGGGTACGGGTTAGTGTTAGCGTACGGGTTAGGATTAGGGGACGGGTGAGGGTAAGGCTTCGGGTAAGGGTTAGGGTTAGGGGACGGGGACGGTTTAGGGTACAGGTTAGGGTACGACAACGGTTTAGGGTGAGCGTACGTGTTAGGGTACAGGTTAGTGTTTGCGTACGGGTTAGGATTAGGGGACGGGTGAGGGTAAGGCTTCGGGTCAGGGATATGGTTAGGGTTAGGGTTAGGGTTAGGGGACGGGGACGGTTTAGGGTACAGGTTAGGGTATGACAACGGTTTAGGGTGAGCGTACGTGTTAGGGTACGGGTTAGTGTTAGCGTACGGGTTAGGATTAGGGGACGGGTGACGGTAAGGCTTCGGGTAAGGGTTAGGGTTAGGGTTAGGTTTAGGGTTAGGGGATGGGGACGGTTTAGGGTACAGGTTAGTGTACGACAACGGTATAGGGTGAGCGTACGTGTTACGGTACGGGTTAGTGTTGGCGTACGGGTTAGGATTAGGGGACGGGTGAGGGTAAGGCTTCGGGTAAGGGTTAGGGTTAGGGTTAGGATTAGGGGACGGGGACGGGGACGATTTAGGGTACAGGGTAGGGTACGAAAACGGTTTAGGGTGAGCTTACGTGTTAGGGTATGGGTTAGTGTTAGCGTAAGGGTTAGGATTAGGGGACGGGTGAGGGTTAGTCTTCGGGTAAGGGTTAGGGTTAGGGTTAGGGTTAGGGTTAGGGTTAGGGGACAGGGACAGTTTAGGGTACAGGTTAGGGTACGACAACGTTTTAGGGTGAGCGTACGTGTTAGGGTACGGGTTAGTGTTAGCGTACGGATTAGGATTAGGGGACGGGTGAGCGTAAGGCTTCGGGTAAGGGTTAGGTTTATTGTTAGGCTTAGGGTTAGGGTTACGGGACGGGGACAGGGACGGTTTAGGGTACAGGTTAGTGTACGACAACAGTTTAGGATGAGCGTACGTGTTAGGGTACGGGTTAGTGTTAGCGTACGAGTTAGGATTAGGGGACGGGTGAGGGTAAGGCTTCGGGTAAGGGTTAGGGTTAGGGTTAGGGTTAGGGGACGGGGACGGGGACGGCGACGTTTTAGGGTACAGGTTAGTGTACGACAACGGTTTAGGGTGAGCGTACGTGTTAGGGTACGGGTTAGTGTTAGCGTACGGGTTAGGATTAGGGCACGGGTGAGGGTAAGGCTTCGGGTAAGCGTTAGGGTTAGGGTTAGGTTTAGGGTTAGGGTTAGGGGACGGGGACCGTTTAGGGTACAGGTTAGGGTACGACAACCGTTTAGGGTGAGCGTACGTTTTAGGGTACGGATTAGTGTTAGCGTACGGGTTAGGATTACGGGACGGGTGAGGGTAAGGCTTCGGGTAAGGGTTAGGGTTAGGGTTAGGGGACGGGGACGGTTTAGGGTACAAGTTAGGGTACGACAACGGTTTAGGGTGAGCGTACGTGTTAGGGTACTGGTTAGTGTTAGCGTACGGGTTAGGATTAGGGAACGGGTGAGGTTAAGGCTTCGGGTAAGGGTTAGGGTTAGGGGACGGGGACGGTTTAGGGTACAGGTTAGGGTACGACAACGGTTTAGGTTGAGCGTACGTGTTAGGGTACGGGTTAGTGTTAGCGTACGGGTTAGGATTAGGGGACGGGTGAGGGTAAGGCTTCGCGTAAGGGTTAGGGTTAGGGTTAGGGTTTGGGTTAGGGTTAGGGGACGGGGACGGTTTAGGGTACAGGTTAGGGTACGACTACGGTTTAGGGTGAGCGTACGTGTTAGGGTACGGGTTAGTGTTAGCGTATGGGTTAGGATTAGGGGACGGGTGAGGGTAAGGCTTCGGGTATGGGTTAGGGTTAGGGTTAGGGTTAGGTTTAGGGTTAGGGTTAGGGGACGGTTTAGGGTACAGTTTAGGGTACGACAACGGTTTAGGGTGAGCGTTCGTGTTAGGGTAAGGGTTAGTGTTAGAGTACGGGTGAGGATTCGGTGACGGGTGAGTGTAAGGCTTCGGGTTAGGGTTAGGGTTAGGGTTAGGGGACGCGGACGGTTAAGGGTACAGGTTAGGGTACGACAAAGGTTTAGGGTGAGCGTACGTGTTAAGGTACAGGTTAGTGTTAGCGTACGGGTTAGGATTAGGGGACGGGTGAGGGTAAGGCTTCGGGTAAGGGTTAGGGTTAGGGTTAGGGTTAGGGTTAGGGGACGGGGACGGTTTAGGGTACAGGTTAGGGTACAACAACGATTTAGGGTGAGCGTACGTGTTAGGGTATGGGTTAGTGTTAGCGTACGGGTTAGGATTAGGGGACGGGTGAGTGTAAGGCTTCGGGTAAGGGTTAGGGATAGGGTTAGGGTTAGGTTTAGGGTTAGGGGACGGGGACGGTTTAGGGTACAGGTTAGGGTACGTCAACGGTTTAGGGTGAGCATACGTGTTAGGGTACGGGTTAGTGTTAGTGTACGGGTTAGGATTAGGGGACGGGTGAGGGTAAGGCTTCGGGTAAGGGTTAGGGTTAGGGGACAGGGACGGTTTAGGGTACAGGTTAGGGTATGACAACGGTTTAGGGTGAGCGTACGTGTTAGGGTACGGGTTAGTGTTAGCGTACGGGTTAGGATTAGGGAACGGGTGAGGGTAAGGCTTCGGGTAAGAGTTAGGGTTAGGGTTAGGGTTAGGGTTAGGGGATGGGGATGGTTTAGGGTACAGGTTAGGGTACGACAACGGTTTAGGATGAGAGTACGTGTTAGGGTACGGGTTAGTGTTGGCGTACGGTTTAGGATTAGGGTACGGGTGAGGTTAAGGCTTCGGGTAAGGGTTAGGGTTAGGGTTAGGGTTAGGGGACTGGGACGGGGACGGTTTAGGGTACAGGTTAGGGTACGAAAACGGTTTAGGGTAAGCTTACGTGTTAGCGTATGGGTTAGTGTTAGCGTAAGGTTTAGGATTAGGGGACGGGTGAGGGTAAGTCTTCGGGTAAGGGTTAGGGTTAGGGTTAGGGTTAGGGTTAGGGTTAGGGGACGGGGACAGTTAAGGGTACAGGTTAGGGTACGACAGCGGTTTAGGGTGAGCGTACGTGTTAGGGTATGGGTTAGTTTTAGCGTACGGGTTAGGATTAGGGGACGGGTGAGTGTAAGGCTTCGGGTAAGGGTTAGGGTTAGTGTTAGGGTTAGGGTTAGGGTTACGGGACGGGGACAGGGACGGTTTAGGGTACAGGTTAGGGTACGACAACAGTTTATGGTGAGCGTACGTGTTAGGGTACGGGTTAGTGTTAGCGTACGGGTGAGGATTAGGGGACGGGTGAGGGTAAGGCTTCGGGTAAGGGTTAGGGTTAGGGATAGGGGACGGGGACGGTTTAGGTTACAGGTTTGGGTACGACAACGGTTTAGTGTGAGCATACGTGTTAGGGTACGGGTTAGTGTTAGCGTACGGGTTAGGATTAGGGGACGGGTGAGGGTAAGGCTTCAGGTAAGGGTTAGGGTTAGGGTTAGGGTTAGGGGACGGGGACGGGGACGGCGACGGTTTAGGGTACAGGTTAGTGTACGACAACGGTTTAGGGTGAGCGTACGTGTTATGGTACGGGTTAGTGTTAGCGTACGGGTTAGGATTAGGGGAAGGGTGAGGGTAAGGCTTCGGGTAAGCGTTAGGGTTAGGGTTAGGGTTAGGGTTACGGGACGGGGACGGTTTAGGGTACAGGTTAGGGTACGACAACGGTTTTGGGTGAGCGTACGTTTTAGGGTATGGGTTAGTGTTAGCGTACGGGTTAGGATTAGGGGACGGGTGAGGGTAAGGCTTCAGGTAAGGGTTAGGGTTAGGGTTAGGGGACGGGGACGGTTTAGGGTAAAAGTTAGGGTACGACAAAGGTTTAGGGTGAGCGTACGTTTTAGGGTACTGGTTAGTGTTAGCGTACGGGTTAGGATTAGGGAACGGGTGAGGGTAAGGCTTCGGGTAAGGGTTAGGGTTAGGGTTAGGGGACGGGGACGGTTTAGGGTACAGGTTAGGGTACGACAACGGTTTAGGGTGAGCGTACGTGTTAGGGTACGGGTTAGTGTTAGCGTACGGGTGAGGATTAGGTGACGGGTGAGTGTAAGGCTTCGGGTAAGGGTTAGGGTTAGGGTTAGGGTTAGGGTTAGGGGACGCGGATGGTTTAGGGTACAGGTTAGGGTACGACAAAGGTTTAGGGTGAGCGTACGTGTTAAGGTACGGGTTAGTGTTAGCGTACGGGTTAGGATTAGGGAATGGGTGAGGGTAAGGCTTCGGGTAAGGGTTAGGGTTAGGGTTAGGGCTAGGGTTAGGGTTAGGGGACGGGGACAGGGACGGTTTAGGGTACATGTTAGGGTACGACAACGGTTTAGGGTGAGCGTACATGTTAGGGTATGGGTTAGTGTTAGCGTATGGGTTAGGATTAGGGGACGGGTGAGGGTAAGGCTTCGGGTAAGGGTTAGGATTAGGGTTAGGGTACGGGGACGGGGACGGGGACGGGGACGGTTTAGGGTACAGGTTAGGGTACGACAAAGATTTAGGGTGAGCGTACGTGTTAGGGTACGGTTTAGTGTTAGCGTACGGGTTAGGATTAGAGGACGGCTGAGGGTAAGGCTTCGGGTAAAGGTTAGGGTTAGGGTTAGGGTTAGAGTTAGGGTTAGGGGACGGGGACGGGGACAGTTTAGGGTACAGGTTAGGGTACGACAACCGTTTAGGGTGAGCGTACGTGTTAGGGTACGGGTTAGTGTTAGCGTACGGGTTAGGATTCGGGGAGGGGTGAGTGTAAGGCTTCGGGTAAGGGTTAGGGTTAGGGTTAGGGTTAGGGTTAGGGGGCGGGGACGGTATAGTGTACAGGTTAGGGTACGTCAACGGTTTAGGGTGAGCGTACGTGTTAGGGTATGGGTTAGTGTTAGTGTACGGGTTAGGATTAGGGGACGGGTGAGGGTAAGGCTTCGGGTAAGGTTTAGGGTTAGGGTTAGGGTTAGGGTTAGGGTTAGGGTTAGGGGACCGGGACGGTTTAGGGTACAAGTTAGGGTACGACAACGGTTTAGGGTGAGCGTACGTGTTAGGGTATGGGTTAGTGTTAGCGTACGGGTTAGGATTAGGGGACGTGTGAGGGTAAGGCTTCGGGTAAGGGTTAGGGTTAGGGTTAGGGTTAGGGTTAGGGGACCGGGACGGTTTAGGGTACAGGTTAGCGTACGACAAAGGTTTAGGGTGAGCGTACGTGTTAGGGTATGGCTTAGTGTTAGCGTACGGGTTAGGATTAGGGGACGGGTGAGGGTAAGGCTTCGGGAAAGGGTTAGGGTTAGGGTTAGAGTTAGGGTTAGGGGACGGGCACGGGGACGGTTTAGGGTACAAGTTAGTGTACGACAACGGTTTAGGGTGAGGGTACGTGTTAGGGTACGGGTTAGTGTTAGCGTACGGGTTAGGATTAGGGGACGGGTGAGCGTAAGGCTTCGGGTAAGAGTTAGGGTTACGGTTAGGGTTAGGGTTAGGGTTAGGGGACGGGGACTGTTTAGGGTACAGGTTAGGGTATGACAATGTTTTAGGGTGAGCGTACGTGTTAGGGTACGGGTTAGTGTTAGCGTACGGGTGAGGATTAGGGGACGGGTGAGGGTATGGCTTCGGGTAAGGGTTAGGGTTAGGGTTAGGGGACAGGGACGGTTTAGGGTACAGGTTAGGGTATGACAACGGTTTAGGGTGAGCGTACGAGTTAGGGTACGGGTTAGTGTTAGCGCACGGGTTAGGATAAGGGGACGGGTGAGGGTAAGGCTTCGGGTAAGGGTTAGGGTTAGGGTTAGGGTTAGGATTAGGGGACGGGGACGGTTTATGGTACAGGTTAGGGTACGACAACGGTTTAGGGTGAGCGTACGTGTTAGGGTACGGGTTAGTGTTAGCGTACGGGTTAGGATTAGGGGACGGGTGAGGGTAAGGCTTCGGGTAAGTGTTAGGGTTAGGGTTAGGGTTAGGGTTAGGGTTAGGGTACGGTGACGGTTTAGGGTACAGGTTAGGGTACGACAACGATTTAGGGTGAGCGTACGTGTTAGGGTACGGGTTAGTGTTAGCGTACAGGTTAGGATTAGGGGACGGGTGAGGGTAAGGCTTCGGGTAAGGGTTAGGGTTAGGGTTAGGGTTAGGGTTAGGGGACGGGGACGGTTTAGGGTACAGGTTAGGGTATGACAACGGTTTAGGGTGAGCGTACGTGTTAGGGTACGGGTTAGTGTTAGCGTACGTATTAGGATTAGGGGACGGGTGAGGGTAAGGCTTCGGGTAAGGGTTAGTGTTAGGGTTAGGGTTAGGGTTAGGGTTAGGGGACGGGGACGGTTTAGGGTACAGGTTAGGGTACGACAACGGTTTAGGGTGAGCTTACGTGTTAGGGTACGGGTTAGTGTTAGCGTAAGGGTTAGGATTAGGGGACGATTGAGGGTAAGTCTTCGGGTAAGGGTTAGGGTTAGGGTTAGGGTTAGGGTTAGCGTTAGGGGACGGGGACGCTTTAGGGTACAGGTTAGGGTACGACAACGGTTTAGGGTGAGCGTACGTGTTAGGGTACGGGTTAGTGTTAGCGTACGGGTTAGGATTAGGGGACGGGTGAGGGTAAGGCTTCGGGTAAGGGTTAGGGTTAGTGTTAGGGTTAGGGTTAGGGTTACGGGACGGGGACAGGGACGGTTTAGGGTAGAGGTTAGGGTACGACAACAGTTTAGGGTGAGCGTACGTGTTAGGGTACGGGTTAGTGTTAGTGTACGGGTTAGGATTAGGGGACGGGTGAGGGTAAGGCTTCGGGTAAGGGTTAGGTTTAGGGTTAGGGTTAGGGGACGGGGACGGGGACGGCGACGGTTTAGGGTACAGGTTAATGTACGAGAACGGTTTAGGGTGAGCGTACGTGTTAGGGTACGGGTTAGTGTTAGCGTACGGGTTAGGATTAGGGGACGGGTGAGGGTAAGGCTTCGGGTAAGGGTTAGGGTTAGGTTTAGGGGATGGGGACGGTTTAGGGTACAGGTTAGGGTACGATAACCGTTTAGGGTGAGCGTACGTGTTAGGGTACGGGTTAGTGTTAGCGTACGGGTTAGGATTAGGGGACGGGTGAGGGTAAGGCTTTGGGTAAGGGTTAGGGTTAGGGTTAGGGTTAGGGCTAGTGGACGGGGACGGTTTAGGGTACAGGTTAGGGTACGACAACGGTTTAGGGTGAGCGTACGTGTTAGGGTATGGGTTCGTGTTAGCGTACAGGTTAGGATTAGGGGACGGGTGAGGGTAAGGCTTCGGGTAAGGGTTAGGGTTAGGTTTAGGGGATGGGGACGGTTTAGGGTACAGGTTAGGGTACGATAACCGTTTAGGGTGAGCGTACGTTTTAGGGTACGGGTTAGTGTTAGCGTACGGGTTAGGATTAGGGGACGGGTGAGGGTAAGGCTTTGGGTAAGGGTTAGGGTTAGGGTTAGGGTTAGGGTTAGGGGACGGGGACAGGGACGGTTTAGGGTACAGTTTAGGGTAGGACAACGGTTTAGGGTGAGCGTACATTTTAGTGTATGGTTTAGTGTTAGCGTACGGGTTAGGATTAGGGGACGGGTGAGGGTAAGGCTTCGGGTAAGGGTTAGGGTTAGGGTTAGGGTTAGGGTTAGGGGACGGGGACGGTTTAGGGTACAGGTTAGGGTACGACAACGGTTTAGGGTGAGCGTACGTGTTAGGGTACGGGTTAGTGTTAGCGTACGGGTTAGGATTAGGGGACGGGTGAGGGTAAGGCTTCGGGTAAGGGTTAGGGTTAGGGTAAGGGTTAGGGTTAGGGGACGGGGACGGTTTAGGGTACAGGTTAGGGTACGACAACGGTTTAGGGTGAGCGTACGTGTTAGGGTACGGGTTAGTGTTAGCGTACGGTTTAGAATTAGGTGACGGGTGAGGGTAAGGCTTCGGGTAAGGGTTAGGGTTAGGGTTAGGGTTAGGGGACGGGGACGGTTTAGGGTACAAGTTAGGGTACGACAACGGTTTAGGGTGAGCGTACGTGTTAGGGTACGGGTTAGTGTTAGCGTACGGGTGAGGTTTAGGGGACGGGTGAGTGTAAGGCTTCGGGTAAGGGTTAGGTTTAGGGTTAGGGTTAGGGTTAGGGTTAGGGGACGGGGACGGTTTAGGGTACAGGTTACGGTACGACAACGGTTTAGGGTGAGCGTACGTGTTAGGGTACGGGTCAGTGTTAGCGTACGGGTTAGGATTAGGGGACGGGTGAGGGTAAGGCTTCCGGTAAGGGTTAGGGTTAGGATTAGGGTTAGGGTTAGGGTTAGGGGACGGGGACACGGACGGTTTAGGGTACAGTTTAGGGTAGGACAACGGTTTAGGGTGAGCGTACATGTTAGTGTATGGTTTAGTGTTAGCGTACGGGTTAGGATTATGGGACGGGTGAGGGTAAGGCTTCGGGTAAGGGTTTGGGTTAGGGTTAGGGTTAGGGTTAGGGGACGGGGACGGTTTAGGGTACAGGTTAGGGTACGACAACGGTTTAGGATGAGCGTACGTGTTAGGGTACGGGTTAGTGTTAGCGTACGGGTTAGGATTAGGGGACGGGTGAGGGTAAGGCTTCGGGTAAGGGTTAGGGTTAGTGTTATGGTTAGGGTTAGGGGACGGGGACGGTTTAGGGTACAGGTTAGGGTACGACAACGGTTTAGGGTGAGCGTACGTGTCAGGGTACGGGTTAGTGTTAGCGTACGGTTTAGAATTAGGTGACGGGTGAGGGTAAGGCTTCGGGTAAGGGTTAGGGTTAGGGTTAGGGTTAGGGGAAGGGGACGGTTTAGGGTACAAGTTAGGGTACGACAACGGTTTAGGGTGAGCATACGTGTTAGGGTACGGGTTAGTGTTAGCGTACGGGTTAGGATTAGGGGACGGGTGAGGGGAAGGCTTTCGGTAAGGGTTAGGGTTAGGGTTAGGGTTAGGGGTAGGGTTAGGGGACAGGGAGGTTTTAGGGTACAGGTTAGTGTACGTCAACGGTTTAGGGTGAGCGTACATGTTAGGTTACGTATTAGTGTTAGTGTAGGGGTTAGGATTAGGGGACGGGTGAGGGTAAGGCTTCGGGTAAGGGTTAGGGTTAGGGTTAGGGTTAGGGTTAGGGTTAGGGGACGGGGACTGTTTAGGGTACAGGTTAGGGTACGACAATGTTTTAGGGTGAGCGTACGTGTTAGGGTACGGGTTAGTGTTAGCGTACGGGTGAGGATTAGGGGACGGGTGAGGGTAAGGCTTCGGGTAAGGGTTAGGGTTAGGGTTAGGGGACGGGGACGGTTTAGGGTACAGGTTAGGGTACGACAACGGTTTAGGGTGAGCGTACGTGTTAGGGTACGGGTTAGTGTTAGCGTACGGTTTAGAATTAGGTGACGGGTGAGGGTAAGGCTTCGGGTAAGGGTTAGGGTTAGGGTTAGGGTTAGGGTTAGGGTTAGGGGACGGGGACTGTTTAGGGTACAGGTTAGGGTACGACAACGGTTTAGTGTGAGCGTACGTGTTAGGGTACGGGTTAGTGTTAGCGTACGGGTGAGGATTAGGGGACGGGTGAGGGTAAGGCTTCGGGTAAGGGTTAGGGTTAGGGTTAGGGGACGGGGACGGTTTAGGGTACAGGATAGGGTACGACAACGGTTTAGGGTGAGCGTACGTGTTAGGGTACGGGTTAGTGTTAGCGTACGGTTTAGAATTAGGTGACGGGTGAGGGTAAGGCTTCGGGTAAGGGTTAGGGTTAGGGTTAGGGTTAGGGGACGGGACGGTTTAGGGTACAGGTTACGGTACGACAACGGTTTAGGGTGAGCGTACGTGTTAGGGTACGGGTCAGTGTTAGCGTACGGGTTAGGATTAGGGAACGGGTGAGTGTAAGGCTTCCGGTAAGGGTTAGGGTTAGTGTTAGGGTTAGGGTTAGGGTTAGGGTTAGGGGACGGGGACACGGACGGTTTAGGGTACAGGTTAGGGTAGGACAACGGTTTAGGGTGAGCGTACATGTTAGTGTATGGTTTAGTGTTAGCGTACGGGTTAGGATTATGGGACGGGTGAGGGTAAGGCTTCGGGTAAGGGTTTGGGTTAGGGTTAGGGTTAGGGTTAGGGGACGGGGACGGTTTAGGGTACAGGTTAGGGTACGACAACGGTTTAGGATGAGCGTACGTGTTAGGGTACGGGTTAGTGTTAGCGTACGGGTTAGGATTAGGGGACGGGTGAGGGTAAGGCTTCGGGTAAGGGTTAGGGTTAGGGTTAGGGTTAGGGGACGGGGACGGTTTAGGGTACAAGTTAGGGTACGACAACGGTTTAGGGTGAGCGTACGTGTTAGGGTACGGGTTAGTGTTAGCGTACGGGTGAGGTTTAGGGGACGGGTGAGTGTAAGGCTTCGGGTAAGTGTTAGGTTTAGGGTTAGGGTTAGGGTTAGGGTTAGGGGACGGGGACGGTTTAGGGTACAGTTTACGGTACGACAACGGTTTAGGGTGAGCGTACGTGTTAGGGTACGGGTCAGTGTTAGCGTACGGGTTAGGATTAGGGGACGGGTGAGGGTAAGGCTTCCGGTAAGGGTTAGGGTTAGGGTTAGGGTTAGGGTTAGGGTTAGGGGACGGGGACGGTTTAGGGTACAGGTTAGGGTACGACAACGGTTTAGGGTGAGCGTACGTGATAGGGTACGGGTTAGTGTTAGCGTACGGGTTAGGATTAGGGGATGGGTGAGGGTAAGGCTTCAGGTAAGAGTTAGGATTAGGGTTAGGGTTAGGGTTAGGGTTAGGGGACGGAGACGGTGTAGGGTTCAGTTTAGTGTACGACAACGGTTTAGGGTGAGCGTACGTGTTAGGGTACGGGTTAGTGTTAGCGTACGGGTTAGGATTAGGGGACGGGTGAGGGTAAGGCTTCGGGTAAGTGTTAGGGTTAGGGTTAGGTTTAGGTTTAGGGTTAGGGGATGGGGACGGTTTAGGGTACATGTTAGGGTACGACAACGATTTAGGGTGAGCGTAGGTGTTAGGGTACGGATTAGTGTTAGCGTAGGGGTTAGGATTAGGGAACAGGTGAGGGTAAGGCTTCGGGTAAGGGTTAGGGTTAGGGTTAGGGTTAGGGGACGGGGACGGGGACGGTTTAGGGTACAGGTTAGTGTACGACAACAGTTTATGGTGAGCGTACGTGTTAGGGTACGGGGTAGTGTTAGCGTACGGGTTAGGATTAGGGGACGGATGAGGGTAAGGCTTCGGGTAAGGGTTAGTGTTAGGGTTAGGGTTAGGGTTAGGGGACGGGGACAGGGACGGTTTAGGGTACAGGTAAGGGTACGACAACGGTTTAGGGTGAGCGTACGTGTTAGGGTACTGGTTAGGTTTAGCGTACGGGTTACGATTAGGGGATGGGTGAGGGTAAGGCTTCGGGTAAAGGTTAGGGTTAGGGTTAGGGTTAAGGTTAGGGTTAGGGGACGGGGACGGTTTAGGGTACAGGTTAGGGTACGACAACGGTTTAGGGTGAGCGTACGTGTTAGGGTACGGGTTAGTGATAGCGTACGGGTTAGGATTAGGGGACGGGTGAGGGGAAGGCTTTCGGTAAGGGTTAGGGTTAGGGTTAGGGTTAGGGGTAGGGTTAGGGGACAGGGACGTTTTAGGGTACAGGTTAGTGTACGTCAACGGTTTAGGGTGAGCGTACATGTTAGGTTACGTATTAGTGTTAGTGTAGGGGTTAGGATTAGGGGACGGGTGAGGGTAAGGCTTCGGGTAAGGGTTAGGGTTAGGGTTAGGGTTAGGGTTAGGTTTAGGGTTAGTGGACGGGAACGGTTTAGGGTACAGGTTAGGGTACGACAACGGTTTAGGGTGAGCGTACGTGTTAGGGTATGGGTTCGTGTTAGCGTACAGGTTAGGATTAGGGGACGGGTGAGGGTACGGCTTCGGGTAAGGGTTAGGTTTAGGTTTAGGGGATGGGGACGGTTTAGGGTACAGGTTAGGGTACGACAACGGTTTAGGGTGAGCGTACGTGTTAGGGTACGGGTTAGTGTTAGCGTACGGGTTAGGATTAGGGGACGGGTGAGGGTAAGGCTTTGGGTAAGGGTTAGGGATAGGGTTAGGGTTAGGGTTAGGGTTAGGGGACGGGGACAGGGACGGTTTAGGGTACAGGTTAGGGTAGGACAACGGTTTAGGGTGAGCGTACATGTTAGTGTATGGTTTAGTGTTAGCGTACGGGTTAGGATTATGGGACGGGTGAGGGTAAGGCTTCGGGTAAGTGTTTGGGTTAGGGTTAGGGTTAGGGTTAGGGGACGGGGACGGTTTAGGGTACAGGTTAGGGTACGACAACGGTTTAGGGTGAGCGTACGTGTTAGGGTACGGGTTAGTGTTAGCGTACGGGTTAGGATTAGGGGACGGGTGAGTGTAAGGCTTCGGGTAAGGGTTAGGGTTAGGGTTATGGTTAGGGTTAGGGGACGGGGACGGTTTAGGGTACAGGTTAGGGTACGACAACGGTTTAGGGTGAGCGTACGTGTTAGGGTACGGGTTAGTGTTAGCGTACGGTTTAGAATTAGGTGACGGTTGAGGGTAAGGCTTCGGG
Source organism: Delphinapterus leucas (assembly GCF_059928025.1). Taxonomy (NCBI): domain Eukaryota; kingdom Metazoa; phylum Chordata; class Mammalia; order Artiodactyla; family Monodontidae; genus Delphinapterus; species Delphinapterus leucas. The sequence continues at coordinate 3,440,119 of NW_028322246.1, read as the reverse complement.
TAAGGGTTAGGGTTAGGGTTAGGCTTAGGGGACGGGGACGGTTTAGGGTACAAGTTAGGGTACGACAACGGTTTAGGGTGAGCGTACGTGTTAGGGTACGGGTTAGTGTTAGCGTACGGGTGAGGTTTAGGGGACGGGTGAGTGTAAGGCTTCGGGTAAGGGTTAGGTTTAGGGTTAGGGTTAGGGTTAGGGTTAGGGGACGGGGACGGTTTAGGGTACAGGTTACGGTACGACAACGGATTAGGGTGAGCGTACGTGTTAGGGTACGGGTCAGTGTTAGCGTACGGGTTAGGATTAGGGGACGGGTGAGGGTAAGGCTTCCGGTAAGGGTTAGGGTTAGGGTTAGGGTTAGGGTTAGGGGACGGGGACGGTTTAGGGTACAGGTTAGGGTACGACAACGGTTTAGGGTGAGCGTACTTGTTAGGGTACGGGTTAGTGTTAGCGTACGGGTTAGGATTAGGGGACGGGTGAGGGTAAGGCTTCGGGTAAGTGTTAGGGTTAGGGTTAGGTTTAGGTTTTGGATTAGGGGATGGGGACGGTTTAGGGTACATGTTAGGGTACGACAACGATTTAGGGTGAGCGTAGGTGTTAGGGTACGGATTAGTGTTAGCGTACGGGTTAGGATTAGGGAACGGGTGAGGGTAAGGCTTCGGGTAAGGGTTAGGGTTAGGGTTAGGGTTAGGGGACGGGGACGGGGACGGTTTAGGGTACAGGTTAGTGTACGACAACAGTTTATGGTGAGCGTACGTGTTAGAGTACGGGTTAGTGTTAGCGTACGGGTTAGGATTAGGGGACGGATGAGGGTAAGGCTTCGGGTAAGGGTTAGTGTTAGGGTTAGGGTTAGGGTTAGGGGACGGGGACAGGGACGGTTTAGGGTACAGGTTAGGGTACGACAACGGTTTAGGGTGAGCGTACATGTTAGGGTATGGGTTAGTGTTAGCGTACGGGTTAGGATTAGAGGACGTGTGAGGGTAAGGCTTCGGGTAAGGGTTAGGTTTAGGGTTAGGGTTAGGGGACGGGGACAGGGACGGGGACGGTTTAGGGTACAGGTAAGGGTACGACAACGGTTTAGGGTGAGCGTACGTGTTAGGGTACTGGTTAGGTTTAGCGTACGGGTTAGGATTAGGGGATGGGTGAGGGTAAGGCTTCAGGTAAAGGTTAGGGTTAGGGTTAGGGTTAAGGTTAGGGTTAGGGGACGGGACGGTTTAGGGTACAGGTTAGGGTACGACAACGGTTTAGGGTGAGCGTACGTGTTAGGGTACGGGTTAGTGTTAGCGTACGGGTTAGGATTAGGGGACGGGTGAGGGGAAGGCTTTCGGTAAGGGTTAGGGTTAGGGTTAGGGTTAGGGGTAATGTTAGGGGACAGGGAGGTTTTAGGGTACAGGTTAGTGTACGTCAACGGTTTAGGGTGAGCGTACATGTTAGGTTACGTATTAGTGTTAGTGTAGGGGTTAGGATTAGGGGACGGGTGAGGGTAAGGCTTCGGGTAAGGGTTAGGGTTAGGGTTAGGGTTAGGGTTAGGCTTAGGGGACGGGGACTGTTTAGGGTACAGGTTAGGATACGACAATGTTTTAGGGTGAGCGTACGTGTTAGGGTACGGGTTAGTGTTAGCGTACGGGTGAGGATTAGGGGACGGGTGAGGGTAAGGCTTCGGGTAAGGGTTAGGGTTAGGGTTAGGGGACGGGGACGGTTTAGGGTACAGGTTAGGGTACGACAACGGTTTAGGGTGAGCGTACGTGTTAGGGTACGGGTTAGTGTTAGCGTACGGTTTAGAATTAGGTGACGGGTGAGGGTAAGGCTTCGGGTAAGGGTTAGGGTTAGGGTTAGGGTTAGGGGACGGGGACGGTTTAGGGTACAAGTTAGGGTACGACAGCGGTTTAGGGTGAGCGTACGTGTTAGGGTACGGGTTAGTGTTAGCATACGGGTGAGGTTTAGGGGACGGGTGAGTTTAAGGCTTCGGGTAAGGGTTAGGTTTAGGGTTAGGGTTAGGGTTAGGGTTAGGGGACGGGGACGGTTTAGGGTACAGGTTACGGTACGACAATGGTTTAGGGTGAGCGTACGTGTTAGGGTACGGGTCAGTGTTAGCGTACGGGTTAGGATTAGGGGACGGGTGAGGGTAAGGCTTCCGGTAAGGGTTAGGGTTAGGGTTAGGGTTAGGGTTAGGGGACGGGGACGGTTTAGGGTACAGGTTAGGGTACGACAACGGTTTAGGGTGAGCGTACGTGTCAGGGTACGGGTTAGTGTTAGCGTACGGTTTAGAATTAGGTGACGGGTGAGGGTAAGGCTTCGGGTAAGGGTTAGGGTTAGGGTTAGGGTTAGGGGACGGGGACGGTTTAGGGTACAAGTTAGGGTACGACAACGTTTTAGGGTGAGCGTACGTGTTAGGGTACGGGTTAGTGTTAGCGTACGGGTGAGGTTTAGGGGACGGGTGAGTGTAAGGCTTCGGGTAAGGGTTAGGTTTAGGGTTAGGGTTAGGGTTAGAGTTAGGGGACGGGGACGGTTTAGGGTACAGGTTACGGTACGACAACGGTTTAGGGTGAGCTTACGTGTTAGGGTACGGATCAGTGTTAGCGTACGGGTTAGGATTAGGGGACGGGTGAGGGTAAGGCTTCCGGTAAGGGTTAGGGTTAGGGTTAGGCTTAGGGTTAGGGGACGGGGACGGTTTAGGGTACAGGTTAGGGTACGACAACGGTTTAGGGTGAGTGTACGTGATAGGGTACGGGTTAGTGTTAGCGTACGGGTTAGGATTAGGGGATGGGTGAGGGTAAGGCTTCAGGTAAGAGTTAGGATTAGGGTTAGGGTTAGAGTTCGGGTTAGGGGACGGAGACGGTGTAGGGTACAGTTTAGTGTACGACAACGGTTTAGGGTGAGCGTACGTGTTAGGGTACGGGTTAGTGTTAGCGTACGGGTTAGGATTAGGGGACGGGTGAGGGTAAGGCTTCGGGTAAGTGTTAGGGTTAGGGTTAGGTTAAGGTTTAGGGTTAGGGGATGGGGACGGTTTAGGGTACATGTTAGGGTATGACAACGATTTAGGGTGAGCGTAGGTGTTAGGGTACGGATTAGTGTTAGCGTACGGGTTAGGATTAGGGAACGGGTGAGGGTAACGCTTCGGGTAAGGGTTAGGGTTAGGGTTAGGGTTAGGGGACGGGGACGGGGACGGTTTAGGGTACAGGTTAGGGTACGACAACGGTTTAGGGTGAGCGTACGTGTTAGGGTACGGGTTAGTGTTAGCGTAAGGGTTAGGATTAGGGGACGGGTGAGGGTAAGGCTTCGGGTAAGCGTTAATGTTAGGGTTAGGTTTAGGGTTAGGGTTAGTGGACGGGGACGGTTTGGGTACAGGTTAGGGTACGACAACGGTTTAGGGTGAGCGTACGTTTTAGGGTATGGGTTCGTGTTAGCGTACAGGTTAGGATTAGGGGACGGGTGAGAGTAAGGCTTCGGGTAAGGGTTAGGGTAAGGTTTAGGGGACGGGGACGGTTTAGGGTACAGGTTAGGGTACAACGGTTTAGGGTGAGCGTACGTGTTAGGGTACGGGTTAGCGTTAGCGTACGGGTTAGGATTAGGGGACGGGTGAGCGTAAGGCTTCGGGTAAGGGTTAGGGTTAGGGTTAGGGTTAGGGGACGGGGACAGGAACGGTTTAGGGTACAGGTTAGGGTAGGACAACGGTTTAGGGTGAGCGTACATGTTAGTGTATGGTTTAGTGTTAGCGTACGGGTTAGGATTATGGGACGGGTGAGGGTAAGGCTTCGCGTAAGTGTTTGAGTTAGGGTTAGGGTTAGGGTTAGGGGACGGGGACGGTTTAGGGTACAGGTTAGGGTACGACAACGGTTTAGGGTGAGGGTACGTGTTAGGGTACGGGTTAGTGTTAGCGTACGGGTTAGGATTAGGGGACGGGTGAGGGGAAGGCTTCGGGTAAGGGTTAGGGTTAGGGTTATGGTTAGGGTTAGGGGACGGGGACGGTTTAGGGTACAGGTTAGGGTACGACAACGGTTTAGGGTGAGCGTACGTGTTAGGATACGGGTTAGTGTTAGCGTACGGTTTAGAATTAGGTGACGGGTGAGGGTAAGGCTTCGGGTAAGGGTTAGGGTTAGGGTTAGGGTTAGGGGACCGGGACGGTTTAGGGTACAAGTTAGGGTAGGACAACGGTTTAGGGTGAGCGTACGTGTTTGGGTACGGGTTAGTGTTAGCGTACGGGTGAGGTTTAGGGGACGGGTGAGTGTAAGGCTTCGGGTAAGGGTTAGGTTTAGGGTTAGGGTAAGGGTTAGGGTTAGGGGACGGGGAAGGTTTAGGGTACAGGTTACGGTCGACAACGGTTTATGGTGAGCGTACGTGTTAGGGTACGGGTCAGTGTTAGCGTACGGGTTAGGATTAGTGGACGGGTGAGGGTAAGGCTTCAGGTAAGGGTTAGGGTTAGGGTTAGGGTTAGGGTTAGGGTTAGGGGACGGGAACGGTTTAGGGTACAGGTTAGGGTACGACAACGGTTTAGGGTGAGCGTACGTGTTAGGGTACGGGTTAGTGTTAGCGTACGGGTTAGGATTAGGGGACGGGTGAGGGTAAGGCTTCAGGTAAGAGTTAGGATTAGGGTTAGGGTTAGGGTTAGGGTTAGGGGACGGAGACGGTGTAGGGTACAGTTTAGTGTACGACAACGGTTTAGGGTGAGCGTACGTGTTAGGGTACGGGTTAGTGTTAGCGTACGGGTTAGGATTAGGGGACGGGTGAGGGTAAGGCTTCGGGTAAGTGTTAGGGTTAGGGTTAGGTTTAGGTTTATGGTTAGGGGATGGGGACGGTTTAGGGTACATGTTAGGGTACGACAATGATTTAGGGTGAGCGTAGGTGTTAGGGTACGGATTAGTGTTAGCGTACGGGTTAGGATTAGGGGACGGGTGAGGGTAAGGCTTCGGGTAAGGGTTAGGGTTAGGGTTAGGGGACGGGGACGGGGACGGTTTAGGGTACAGGTTAGTGTACGACAACGGTTTATGGTGAGCGTACGTGTTAGGGTACGGGTTAGTGTTAGCGTACGGGTTAGGATTAGGGGACGGGTGAGGGTAAGGCTTCGGGTAAGGGTTAGTGTTAGGGTTAGGGTTAGGGTTAGGGGATGGGGACAGGGACGGTTTAGGGTACAGGTTAGGGTACGACAACGGTTTAGGGTGAGCGTACATGTTAGGGTATGGGTTAGTGTTAGCGTACGGGTTAGGATTAGAGGACGGGTGAGGGTAAGGCTTCGGGTAAGGGTTAGGTTTAGAGTTAGGGTTAGGGGACGGGGACGGGGACGGGGACGGTTTAGGGTACAGGTAAGTGTACGACAACGGTTTAGGGTGAGCGTACGTGTTAGGGTACTGGTTAGGTTTAGCGTACGGGTTAGGATTAGGGGATGGGTGAGGGTAAGGCTTCGGGTAAAGGTTAGGGTTAGGGTTAGGGTTAAGGTTAGTGTTAGGGGACGGGGACGGTTTAGGGTACAGGTTAGGGTACGACAACGGTTTAGGGTGAGCGTACGTGTTAGGGTACGGGTTAGTGTTAGCGTACGGGTGAGGATTAGGGGACGGGTGAGTGTAAGGCTTCGGGTAAGGGTTACGGTTAGGGTTAGGGTTTGGGTTAGGGTTAGGGGACGGGGACGGTTTAGGGTACAGGTTAGGGTACGACAACGGTTTAGGGTGAGCGTACGTGTTAGGTTACGGGTTAGTGTTAGCGTACGGGTTAGGATTAGGGGACGGGTGAGGGTAAGGCTTCGGGATAGGGTTAGGGTTAGGGTTAGCTTTAGGGTTAGGGGACGGGCACGGGGACGGTTTAGGGTACAGGTTAGGGTAAGACAACGGTTTCGGGTGAGGGTACGTGTTAGGGTACGGGTTAGAGTTAGCGTACGGGTTAGGATTAGAGGACGGGTGAGGGTAAGGCTTCGGGTAAGGGTTAGGGTTAGGGTTAGGGTTAGGGTTAGGGTTAGGGGACGGGGACGGATTAGGGTACAGGTTAGGGCACGACAACTGTTTAGAGTGAGTGTAAGTGTTAGGGTACGGATTAGTGTTAGCGTACGGGTTAGGATTAGGGGACGGGTGAGTGTAAGGCTTCGGGTAAGGGTCAGGGTTAGGGTTAGGGTTAGGGTTAGGTTTAGGGGACGGGGACGGTTTAGGGTACAGTTTAGGGTACGACAACGGTTTAGGGTGAGCGTACGTGTTAGGGTACGGGTTAGTGTTAGCGTACGGGTTAGGATTAGGGGGCGGGTGAGGGTAAGGCTACAGGTAAGGGTTAGGGTTAGGGTTAGGGTTAGGGTTAGGGGACGGGGACGGTTTAGGGTACAGGTTAGGGTACGACAACGATTTAGGGTGAGCGTACGTGTTAGGTTACAGGTTAGTGTTAGCGTACGGGTTAGGATTAGGGAACGGGTGAGGGTAAGGCTTCGGGTAAGGGTTACTGTTAGGGTTAGGGTTAGGGTTAGGGGACGGGGACAGTTTAGGGTACAGGTTAGGCTACGACAACGGTTTAGGGTGAGCGTACGTGTTAGGGTACGGGTTAGTGTTAGCGTACGGGTTAGGATTAGGGGACGGGTGAGGGTAAGGCTTCGGGTAAGGGTTAGTGTTAGGGTTAGTGTTAGGTGACGGGGACGGCGACGGTTTAGGGTACAGGTTAGTGTAGGACAACGGTTTAGGGTGAGCGTACGTGTTAGGGTACGGGTTAGTGTTAGTGTACGGGTTAGGATTAGGGGACGGGTGAGGGTAAGGCTTCAGGTAAGCGTTAGGGTTAGGGTTAGGGTTAGGTTTAGGGTTAGTGGACGGGGACGGTTTAGGGTACAGGTTAGGGTACGACAACTGTTTAGGGTGAGCGTTCGTGTTAGGGTATGGGTACGTGTTAGTGTACGGGTTAGGATTAGGGGACGGGTGAGGGTAAGGCTTCGGGTAAGGGTTAGGGTTAGGGTTAGGGTTAGGGGACGGGGACGGTTTAGGGTACAGGTTAGGGTACGACAACGGTTTAGGGTGAGCGTACGTGTTAGGGTACGGGTTAGTGTTAGCGTACGGATTAGGATTAGGGGACGGGTGAGGGTAAGGCTTCGGGTAAGGGTTAGGGTTAGGGTTAGGGTTAGGGGACGGGGACGGGGACGGTTTAGGGTACAGGTTAGGGTACGACAACGGTTTAGGGTGAGCTTACGTGTTAGGGTACGGGTTAGTGTTAGCGTAAGGGTTAGGATTAGGGGACGGGTGAGGGTAAGTCTTCGGGTAAGGGTTAGGGTTAGGGTTAGGGTTAGGGTTAGGGGACGGGGACGCTTTAGGGTACAGGTTAGTGTACGACAACGGTTTAGGGTGAGCGTACGTGTTAGGGTACGGGTTAGTGTTAGCGTACGGGTTAGGATTAGGGGACGGGTGAGGGTAAGGCTTCGGGTAAGTGTTAGGGTTAGGGTTAGGGTTAGGGTTAGGGTTAGGGTACGGTGACGGTTTAGGGTACAGTTTAGGGTACGACAACGATTTAGGGTGAGCGTACGTGTTAGGGTACGGGTTAGTGTTAGCGTACGGATTAGGATTAGGGGACGGGTGAGAGTAAGGCTTCGGGTAAGGGTTAGTGTTAGGGTTAGGGTTAGGGTTAGGGGACGGGGACGGGGACGGTTTAGGGTACAGGTTAGGGTACGACAACGGTTTAGGGTGAGCTTACGTGTTAGGGTACGGGTTAGTGTTAGCGTAAGGGTTAGGATTAGGGGACGGTTGAGGGTAAGTCTTCGGGTAAGGGTTAGGGTTAGGGTTAGGGTTAGGGTTAGCGTTAGGGGACGGGGACGCTTTAGGGTACAGGTTAGGGTACGACAACGGTTTAGGGTGAGCGTACGTGTTAGGGTACGTGTTAGTGTTAGCGTACGGGTTAGGATTAGGGGACGGGTGAGGGTAAGGCTTCGGGTAAGGGTTAGGGTTAGTGTTAGGGTTAGGGTTAGGGTTACGGGACGGGGACAGGGACGGTTTAGGGTAGAGGTTAGGGTACAACAACAGTTTAGGGTGAGCGTACGTGTTAGGGTACGGGTTAGTGTTAGCGTACGGGTTAGGATTAGGGGATGGGTGAGGGTAAGGCTTCGGGTAAGGGTTAGGGTTAGGGTTAGGGTTAGGGGACGGGGACGGGGACGGCGACGGTTTAGGGTACAGGTTAGTGTACGACAACGGTTTAGGGTGAGCGTACGTGTTAGGGTACGGGTTAGTGTTAGCGTACGGGTTAGGATTAGGGGACGGGTGAGGGTAAGGCTTCGGGAAAGCGTTAGGGTTAGGGTTAGGGTTAGGGTTAGTGGACGGGGACGGTTTAGGGTACAGGTTAGGGTACGACAACTGTTTAGGGTGAGCGTACGTGTTAGGGTATGGGTTCGTGTTAGCGTACAGGTTAGGATTAGGGGACGGGTGAGGGTAAGGCTTCGGGTAAGGGTTAGGGTTAGGTTTAGGGGACGGGGACGGTTTAGGGTACAGGTTAGGGTACGACAACGGTTTAGGGTGAGCGTACGTGTTAGGGTACGGGTTAGTGTTAGCGTACGGGTTAGGATTAGGGGACGGGTGAGGGTAAGGCTTTGGGTAAGGGTTAGGGTTAGGGTTAGGGTTAGGGTTAGGGTTAGGGGACGGGGACAGGGACGGTTTAGGGTACAGGTTAGGGTAGGACAACGGTTTAGGGTGAGCGTACATGTTAGTGTATGGTTTAGTGTTAGCGTACGGGTTAGGATTATGGGACGGGTGAGGGTAAGGCTTCGGGTAAGGGTTTGGGTTAGGGTTAGGGTTAGGGTTAGGGGACGGGGACGGTTTAGGGTACAGGTTAGGGTACGACAACGGTTTAGGGTGAGCGTACGTGTTAGGGTACGTGTTAGTGTTAGCGTACGGGTTAGGATTAATGGACGGGTGAGGGTAAGGTTTCGGGTAATGGTTAGGGTTAGGGTTATGGTTAGGGTTAGGGGACGGGGACGGTTTAGGGTACAGGTTAGGGTACGACAACGGTTTAGGGTGAGCGTACGTGTTAGGGTACGGGTTAGTGTTAGCGTAAGGGTTAGGATTAGGGGACGGTTGAGGGTAAGTCTTCGGGTAAGGGTTAGGGTTAGGGTTAGGGTTAGGGTTAGCGTTAGGGGACGGGGACGCTTTAGCGTACAGGTTAGGGTACGACAACGGTTTAGGGTGAGCGTACGTGTTAGGGTACGTGTTAGTGTTAGCGTACGGGTTAGGATTAGGGAACGGGTGAGGGTAAGGCTTCGGGTAAGGGTTAGGGTTAGTGTTAGGGTTAGGGTTAGGGTTACGGGACGGGGACAGGGACGGTTTCGGGTAGAGGTTAGGGTATGACAACATTTTAGGGTGAGCGTACGTGTTAGGGTACGGGTTAGTGTTAGCGTACGGGTTAGTATTAGGGGACGGGTGAGGGTAAGGCTTCGGGTAAGGGTTAGGGTTAGGGTTAGTGTTAGGGGAAGGGGACGGGGACGGCGACGGTTTAGGGTACAGGTTAGTGTACGACAACGGTTTAGGGTGAGCGTACGTGTTAGGGTACGGGTTAGTGTTAGCGTACGGGTTAGGATTAGGGGACGGGTGAGTGTAAGGCTTCGGCTAAGCGTTAGGGTTAGGGTTAGGGTTAGGGTTAGGGTTAGTGGACGGGGACGGTTTAGGGTACAGGTTAGGGTACGACAACGGTTTAGGGTGAGCGTACGTGTTAGGGTATGGGTTCGTGTTAGCGTACAGGTTAGGATTAGGGGACGGGTGAGGGTAAGGCTTCGGGTAAGGGTTAGGGTTAGGTTTAGGGGACGGGGACGGTTTAGGGTACAGGTTAGGGTACGACAACGGTTTAGGGTGAGCGTACGTGTTAGGGTACGGGTTAGTGTTAGCGTACGGGTTAGGATTAGGGGACGGGTGAGGGTAAGGCTTTGGGTAAGGGTTAGGGTTAGGGTTAGGGTTAGGGTTAGGGTTAGGGGACGGGGACAGGGACGGTTTAGGGTAGAGGTTAGGGTAGGACAACGGTTTAGGGTGAGCGTACATGTTAGGGTATGGTTTAGTGTTAGCGTACGGGTTAGGATTATGGGACGGGTGAGGGTAAGGCTTCGGGTAAGGGTTGGGGTTAGGGTTAGGGTTAGGGTTAGGGGACGGGGAGGGTTTAGGGTACAGGTTGGGGTACGACAACGGTTAAGGGTGAGCGTACGTGTTTGGGTACGGGTTAGTGTTAGCGTACGGGTTAGGATTAGGGGACGGGTGAGGGTAAGGCTTCGGGTAAGGGTTAGGGTTAGGGTTATGGTTAGGGTTAGGGGACGGGGACGGTTTAGGGTACAGGTTAGGGTACGTCAACGGTTTAGGGTGAGCGTACGTGTTAGGGTACGGATTAGTGTTAGCGTACGGTTTAGAATTAGGTGACGGGTGAGGGTAAGGCTTCGGGTAAGGGTTAGGTTTAGGGTTAGGTTTAGGGGACGGGGACGGTTTAGGGTACAAGTTAGGGTACGACAACGGTTTAGGGTGAGCGTACGTGTTAGGGTACGGGTTAGTGTTAGCGTACGGGTGAGGTTTAGGGGACGGGTGAGTGTAAGGCTTCGGGTAAGGGTTAGGTTTAGGGTTAGGTTTAGGGTTAGGGTTAGGGGACGGGGACGGTTTAGGGTACAGTTTACGGTACGACAACGGTTTAGGGTGAGCGTACGTGTTAGGGTACGGGTCAGTGTTAGCGTACGGGTTAGGATTAGGGGACGGGTGAGGGTAAGGCTTCCGGTAAGGGTTAGGGTTAGGGTTAGGGTTAGGGTTAGGGTTAGGGGACGGGGACGATTTAGGGTACAGGTTAGGGTACGACAACGGTTTAGGGTGAGCGTACGTGTTAGGGTACGGGTTAGTGTTAGCGTACGGGTTAGGATTAGGGGACGGGTGAGGGTAAGGCTTCAGGTAAGAGTTAGGATTAGGGTTAGGGTTAGGGTTAGAGTTAGGGGACGGAGACGGTGTAGGGTACAGTTTAGTGTACGACAACGGTTTAGGGTGAGCGTACGTGTTAGGGTACGGGTTAGTGTTAGCCTACGGGTTAGGATTAGGGGACGGGTGAGGGTAAGGCTTCGGGTAAGTGTTAGGGTTAGGGTTAGGTTTAGGTTTAGAGTTAGGGGATGGGGACGGTTTAGGGTACATGTTAGGGTACGACAACGATTTAGGGTGAGCGTAGGTGTTAAGGTACGGATTAGTGTTAGCGTAAGGTTAGGATTAGGGGACGGGTGAGGGTAAGGCTTCGGGTAAGGGTTAGGGTTAGGGTTAGGGTTAGGGGACAGGGACGGGGACGGTTTAGGGTACAGGTTAGGGTACGACAACGGTTTATGGTGAGCGTACGTGTTAGGGTACGGGTTAGTGTTAGCGTACGGGTTAGGATTAGGGGACGGGTGAGGGTAAGGCTTCGGGTAAGGGTTAGTGTTAGGGTTAGGGTTAGGGTTAGGGGACGGGGACAGGGACGGTTTAGGGTACATGTTAGGGTACGACAACGGTTTAGGGTGAGCGTACATGTTAAGGTATGGGTTAGTGTTAGCGTACGGTTTAGGATTAGAGGACGGGTGAGGGTAAGGCTTCGGGTAAGGGTTAGGTTTAGGGTTAGGGTTAGGGGACGGGGACGGGGACGGGGACCGTTTAGGGTACAGGTAAGTGTACGACAACGGTTTAGGGTGAGCGTACGTGTTAGGGTACCGGTTAGGTTTAGCGTACAGGTTAGGATTAGGGGATGGGTGAGGGTAAGGCTTCGGGTAAAGGTTAGGGTTAGGGTTAGGGTTAAGGTTAGGGTTAGGGGACGGGGACGGTTTAGGGTACAGGTTAGTGTACGACAACGGTTTAGGGTGAGCGTACGTGTTAGGGTACGGGTTAGTGTTAGCGTACGGGGTAGGATTAGGGGACGGGTGAGGGTAAGGCTTCGGGTAAGGGTTAGGGTTAGGGTTAGGGTTAGGGTTAGGGTTAGGGGACGCGGACGGTTTAGGGTACAGGTTAGGGTACGACAACGGTTTAGGGTGAGCGTACGTGTTAGGGTACGGGTTAGTGTTAGCGTACGGGTGAGGATTAGGGGACGGGTGAGTGTAAGGCTTCGGGTAAGGGTTACGGTTAGGATTAGGGTTACGGTTAGGGTTAGGGGACGGGGACTGTTTAGGGTACAGGTTAGGGTACGACAACGGTTTAGGGTGAGCGTACGTGTTAGGTTACGGTTTAGTGTTAGCGTAGGGGTTAGGATTAGGGGACGGGTGAGGGTAAGGCTTCGGGAAAGGGTTAGGGTTAGGATTAGGTTTAGGGTTAGGGGACGGGCACGGGGACGGTTTAGGGTACAGGTTAGTGTAAGACAACGGTTTAGGTTGAGGGTACGTGATAGGGTACGGTTTAGTGTTAACGTACGGGTTAGGATTAGGGGACGGGTTAGGGTAAGGCTTCGGGTAAGGGTTAGGGTTAGGGTTAGGGTTAAGGTTAGGGGACATGGACGGTTTAGGGTACAGGTTAGGGTACGACAACCGTTTAGGGTGAGCGTACGTGTTAGGGTACGGGTTAGTGTTAGCGTACGGGTTAGGATTAGGGGACGGGTGAGGGTAAGGCTTCGGGTAAGGGTTAGGTTTAGGACTAGGGTTAGGTTTAGGGTTAGGGGACGGGGACGGTTTAGGGTACAGGTTAGGTTACGACAACGGTTTAGGGTGAGCGTACGTGTTAGGGTACGGGTTAGTGTTAGCGTACGGGTTAGGATTAGGGGACGGGTGAGCATAAGGCTTCGGGTAAGGGTTAGGGTTAGGGTTAGGGTTAGGGTTAGGGTTAGGGGACGGGGACTGTTTAGGGTACAGGTTAGGGTACGACAATGTTTTAGGGTGAGCGTACGTGTTAGGGTACGGGTTAGTGTTAGCGTACGGGTGAGGATTAGGGGACGGGTGAGTGTAAGGCTTCGGGTAAGGGTTAGGGTTAGGGTTAGGGGACGGGGACGGTTTAGGGTACAGGTTAGGGTACGACAACGGTTTAGGGTGAGCGTACGAGTTAGGGTATGGGTTAGTGTTAGCGCACGGGTTAGGATAAGGGGACGGGTGAGGGTAAGGCTTCGGGTAAGGGTTAGGGTTAGGGTTAGGGTTAGGGTTAGGGTACGGTGACGGTTTAGGGTACAGGTTAGGGTACGACAACGATTTACGGTGAGCGTACGTGTTATGGTACGGGTTAGTGTTAGCGTACAGGTTAGGATTAGGCGACGGGTGAGGGTAAGGCTTCGGGTAAGGGTTAGGGTTAGGGTTAGGGTTAGGGTTAGGGGACGGGGACGGTTTAGGGTACAGGTTAGGGTATGACAACGGTTTAGGGTGAGCGTACGTGTTAGGGTACGGGTTAGTGTTAGCGTACGGATTAGGATTAGGGGACGGGTGAGGGTAAGGCTTCGGGTAAGGGTTAGTGTTAGGGTTAGGGTTAGGGTTAGGGGACGGGGACGGGGACGGTTTAGGGTACAGGTTAGGGTACGACAACGGTTTAGGGTGAGCTTACGTGTTAGGGTACGGGTTAGTGTTAGCGTAAGGGTTAGGATTAGGGGACGGTTGAGGGTAAGTCTTCGGGTAAGGGTTAGGGTTAGGGTTAGGGTTAGGGTTAGCGTTAGTGGACGGGGACGCTTTAGGGTACAGGTTAGGGTACGACAACGGTTTAGGGTGAGCGTACGTGTTAGGGTACGTGTTAGTGTTAGCGTACGGGTTAGGATTAGGGGACGGGTGAGGGTAAGGCTTCGGGTAAGGGTTAGGGTTAGTGTTAGGGTTAGGGTTAGGGTTACGGGACGGGGACAGGGACGGTTTAGGGTAGAGGTTAGGGTACGACAACAGTTTAGGGTGAGCGTACGTGTTAGGGTACGGGTTAGTGTTAGCGTACGGTTTAGAATTAGGTGACGGGTGAGGGTAAGGCTTCGGGTAAGGGTTAGGTTTAGGGTTAGGGTTAGGGGACGGGGACGGTTTAGGGTACAGGTTAGGGTACGACAACGGTTTAGGGTGAGCGTACGTGTTAGGGTACGGGTTAGTGTTAGCGTACGGTTTAGAATTAGGTGACGGGTGAGGGTAAGGCTTCGGGTAAGGGTTAGGTTTAGGGTTAGGGTTAGGGGACGGGGACGGTTTAGGGTACAGGTTAGGGTACGACAACGGTTTAGGGTGAGCGTACGTGTTAGGGTACGGGTTAGTGTTAGCGAACGGGTTAGGATTAGGGGACGGGTGAGGGTAAGGCTTCGGGTAAGTGTTAGGGTTAGGGTTAGGGTTAGGGTTAGGGTTAGGGTACGGTGACGGTTTAGGGTACAGGTTATGGTACGACAACGATTTAGGGTGAGCGTACGTGTTAGGTTACGCGTTAGTGTTAGCGTACAGGTTAGGATTAGGGGACGGGTGAGGGTAAGGCTTCGGGTAAGGGTTAGGGTTAGGGTTAAGGTTAGGGTTAGGGGACGGGGACGGTTTAGGGTACAGGTTAGGGTATGACAACGGTTTAGGGTGAGCGTACGTGTTAGGGTACGGGTTAGTGTTAGTGTACGGATTAGGATTAGGGGACGGGTGAGGGTAAGGCTTCGGGTAAGGTTTAGTGTTAGGGTTAGGGTTAGGGTTAGGGGACGGGGACGGGGACGGTTTAGGGTACAGGTTAGGGTACGACAACGGTTTAGGTTGAGCTTACGTGTTAGGGTACGGGTTAGTGTTAGCGTACGGGTTAGGATTAGGGGACGGGTGAGGGTAAGGCTTCGGGTAAGGGTTAGGGTTAGGGTTAGGTTTAGGGGACGGGGACGGGGACGGCGACGGTTTAGGGTACAGGTTAGTGTACGACAACGGTTTAGGGTGAGCGTACGTGTTAGGGTATGGGTTAGTGTTAGCGTACGGGTTAGGATTAGGGGACGGGTGAGGGTAAGGCTTCGGGTAAGCGTTAGGGTTAGGGTTATGGTTAGGGTTAGGGGACGGGAACGGTTTAGGGTACAGGTTAGGGTACGACAAGGGTTTAGGGTGAGCGTAAGTGTTAGGGTACGGGTTAGTGTTAGCGTACGGTTTAGAATTAGGTGACGGGTGAGGGTAAGGCTTCGGGTAAGGGTTAGGTTTAGGGTTAGGGTTAGGGGACGGGGACGGTTTAGGGTACAAGTTAGGGTACGACAACGGTTTAGGGTGAGCGTACGTGTTAGGGTACGGGTTAGTGTTAGCGTACGGGTGAGGTTTAGGGGACGGGTGAGTGTAAGGCTTCGGGTAAGGGTTAGGTTTAGGGTTAGGGTTAGGGTTAGGGTTAGGGGACGGGGACGGTTTAGGGTACAGGTTATGGTACGACAACGGTTTAGGGTGAGCGTACGTGTTAGGGTACGGGTCAGTGTTAGCGTACGGGTTAGGATTAAGGGACGGGTGAGGGTAAGGCTTCCGGTAAGGGTTAGGGTTAGGGTTAGGGTTAGGGTTAGGGTTAGGGGACGGGGACGGTTTAGGGTACAGGTTAGGGTACGACAACGGTTTAGGGTGAGCGTACGTGTTAGGGTACGGGTTAGTGTTAGCGTACGGGTTAGGATTAGGGGACGGGTGAGGGTAAGGCTTCAGGTAAGAGTTAGGATTAGGGTTAGGGTTAGGGTTAGTGTTAGGGGACGGAGACGGTGTAGGGTACAGTTTAGTGTACGACAACGGTTTAGGGTGAGCGTACGTGTTAGGGTACGGGTTAGTGTTAGCGTACGGGTTAGGATTAGGGGACGGGTGAGTGTAAGGCTTCGGGTAAGGGTTAGTGTTAGGGTTAGGTTTAGGGTTAGGGGACGGGGACAGGGACGGTTTAGGGTACAGGTTAGGGTACGACAACGGTTTAGGGTGAGCGTACATGTTAGGGTATGGGTTAGTGTTAGCGTACGGGTTAGGATTAGAGGACGGGTGAGGGTAAGGCTTCGGGTAAGGGTCAGGTTTAGGGTTAGGGTTAGGGGACGGGGACGGGGACGGGGACGGTTTAGGGTACAGTTAAGGGTACGACAACGGTTTAGGGTGAGCGTACGTTTTAGGGTACTGGTTAGGTTTAGCGTATGGGTTAGGATTAGGGGATGGGTGAGGGAAAGGCTTCGGGTAAAGGTTAGGGTTAGGGTTAGGGTTAAGGTTAGGGTTAGGGGACGGGGACGGTTTAGGGTACAGGTTAGGGTACGACAACGGTTTAGGGTGAGCGTACGTGTTAGGGTACGGGTTAGTGTTAGCGTAAGGGTTAGGATTAGGGGACGGGTGAGGGGAAGGCTTCGGGTAGGGTTAGGGTTAGGGTTAGGGTTAGGGGTAGGGTTAGGGGACAGGGACGTTTTAGGGTACAGGTTAGTGTACGTCAACGGTTTAGGGTGAGCGTACATGTTAGGTTACGTATTAGTGTTAGTGTAGGGGTTAGGATTAGGGGACGGGTGAGGGTAAGGCTTCGGGTAAGGGTTAGGGTTAGGGTTAGGGTTAGGGTTAGGGGACGGGGACTGCTTAGTGTACAGGTTAGGGTACAACAATGTTTTAGGGTGAGCGTACGTGTTAGGGTACGGGTTAGTGTTAGCGTACGGGTGAGGATTAGGGGACGGGTGAGGGTAAGGCTTCGGGTAAGGGTTAGGGTTAGGGTTAGGGGACGGGGACGGTTTAGGGTACAGATTAGGGTACGACAACGGTTTAGGGTGAGCGTACGAGTTAGGGTACGGGTTAGTGTTAGCGCACGGGTTAGGATAAGGGAACGGGTGAGGGTAAGGCTTCGGGTAAGGGTTAGGGTTAGGGTTAGGGTTAGGGTTAGGGGACGGGGACGGTTTAGGGTACAGGTTAGGGTACGACAACGGTTTAGGGTGAGCGTACGTGTTAGGGTACGGGTTAGTGTTAGCGAACGGGTTAGGATTAGGGGACGGGTGAGGGTAAGGCTTCGGGTAAGTGTTAGGGTTAGGGTTAGGGTTAGGGTTAGGGTTAGGGTACGGTGACGGTTTAGGGTACAGGTTATGGTACGACAACGATTTAGGGTGAGCGTACGTGTTAGGGTACGGGTTAGTGTTAGCGTACAGGTTAGGATTAGGGGACGGGTGAGGGTAATACTTCGGGTAAGGGTTAGGGTTAGGGTTAGGGTTAGGGTTAGGGGACGGGGACGGTTTAGGGTACAGGTTAGGGTATGACAACGGTTTAGGGTGAGCGTACGTGTTAGGGTACGGGTTAGTGTTAGCGTACGGATTAGGATTAGGGGACGGGTGAGGGTAAGGCTTCGGGTAAGGGTTAGTGTTAGTGTTAGGGTTAGGGTTAGGGGACGGGGACGGGGACGGTTTAGGGTACAGGTTAGGGTACGACAACGGTTTAGGGTGAGCTTACGTGTTAGGGTACGGGTTAGTGTTAGTGTAAGGGTTAGGATTAGGGGACGGTTGAGGGTAAGTCTTCGGGTAAGGGTTAGTGTTAGGGTTAGGGTTAGGGTTAGCGTTAGTGGACGGGGACGCTTTAGGGTACAGGTTAGGGTACGACAACGGTTTAGTGTGAGCGTACGTGTTAGGGTACGTGTTAGTGTTAGCGTACGGGTTAGGATTAGGGGACGGGTGAGGGTAAGGCTTCGGGTAAGGGTTAGGGTTAGTGTTAGGGTTAGGGTTAGGGTTACGGGACGGGGACAGGGACGGTTTAGGGTAGAGGTTAGTGTACGACAACAGTTTAGGGTGAGCGTACGTGTTAGGGTACGTGTTAGTGTTAGCGTACGGGTTAGGATTAGGGGACGGGTGAGGGTAAGGCTTCGGGTAAGGGTTAGGGTTAGGGTTAGGTTTAGGGGACGGGGACGGGGACGGCGACGGTTTAGGGTACAGGTTATTGTACGACAACGGTTTAGGGTGAGCGTACGTGTTAGGGTATGGGTTAGTGTTAGCGTACGGGTTAGGATTAGGGGACGGGTGAGGGTAAGGCTTCGGGTAAGCGTTAGGGTTAGGGTTATGGTTAGGGTTAGGGGACGGGAACGGTTTAGGGTACAGGTTAGGGTACGACAAGGGTTTAGGGTGAGCGTACGTGTTAGGGTACGGGTTAGTGTTAGCGTACGGTTTAGAATTAGGTGACGGGTGAGGGTAAGGCTTCGGGTAAGGGTTAGGTTTAGGGTTAGGGTTAGGGGACGGGGACGGTTTAGGGTACAAGTTAGGGTACGACAACGGTTTAGGGTGAGCGTACGTGTTAGGGTACGGGTTAGTGTTAGCGTACGGGTGAGGTTTAGGGGACGGGTGAGTGTAAGGCTTCGGGTAAGGGTTAGGTTTAGGGTTAGGGTTAGGGTTAGGGTTAGGGGACGGGGACGGTTTAGGGTACAGGTTATGGTACGACAACGGT
Organism: Delphinapterus leucas; assembly: GCF_059928025.1. Classification (NCBI taxonomy): domain Eukaryota; kingdom Metazoa; phylum Chordata; class Mammalia; order Artiodactyla; family Monodontidae; genus Delphinapterus; species Delphinapterus leucas. The sequence goes on along the minus strand of NW_028322246.1, from coordinate 3,421,935 downwards.
TTAGGGTGAGCGTACGTGTTAGGGTACGGGTCAGTGTTAGCGTACGGGTTAGGATTAAGGGACGGGTGAGGGTAAGGCTTCCGGTAAGGGTTAGGGTTAGGGTTAGGGTTAGGGTTAGGGTTAGGGGACCGGGACGGTTTAGGGTACAGGTTAGGGTACGACAACGGTTTAGGGTGAGCGTACGTGTTAGGGTACGGGTTAGTGTTAGCGTACGGGTTAGGATTAGGGGACGGGTGAGGGTAAGGCTTCAGGTAAGAGTTAGGATTAGGGTTAGGGTTAGGGTTAGTGTTAGGGGACGGAGACGGTGTAGGGTACAGTTTAGTGTACGACAACGGTTTAGGGTGAGCGTACGTGTTAGGGTACGGTTTAGTGTTAGCGTACGGGTTAGGATTAGGGGACGGGTGAGTGTAAGGCTTCGGGTAAGGGTTAGTGTTAGGGTTAGGTTTAGGGTTAGGGGACGGGGACAGGGACGGTTTAGGGTACAGGTTAGGGTACGACAACGGTTTAGGGTGAGCGTACATGTTAGGGTATGGGTTAGTGTTAGCGTACGGGTTAGGATTAGAGGACGGGTGAGGGTAAGGCTTCGGGTAAGGGTCAGGTTTAGGGTTAGGGTTAGGGGACGGGGACGGGGACGGGGACGGTTTAGGGTACAGGTAAGGGTACGACAACGGTTTAGGGTGAGCGTACGTTTTAGGGTACTGGTTAGGTTTAGCGTATGGGTTAGGATTAGGGGATGGGTGAGGGTAAGGCTTCGGGTAAAGGTTAGGGTTAGGGTTAGGGTTAAGGTTAGGGTTAGGGGACGGGGACGGTTTAGGGTACAGGTTAGGGTACGACAACGGTTTAGGGTGAGCGTACGTGTTAGGGTACGGGTTAGTGTTAGCGTAAGGGTTAGGATTAGGGGACGGGTGAGGGGAAGGCTTCGGGTAGGGTTAGGGTTAGGGTTAGGGTTAGGGGTAGGGTTAGGGGACAGGGACGTTTTAGGGTACAGGTTAGTGTACGTCAACGGTTTAGGGTGAGCGTACATGTTAGGTTACGTATTAGTGTTAGTGTAGGGGTTAGGATTAGGGGACGGGTGAGGGTAAGGCTTCGGGTAAGGGTTAGGGTTAGGGTTAGGGTTAGGGTTAGGGGACGGGGACTGCTTAGTGTACAGGTTAGGGTACGACAATGTTTTAGGGTGAGCGTACGTGTTAGGGTACGGGTTAGTGTTAGCGTACGGGTGAGGATTAGGGGACGGGAGAGGGTAAGGCTTCGGGTAAGGGTTAGGGTTAGGGTTAGGGGACGGGGACGGTTTAGGGTACAGATTAGGGTACGACAACGGTTTAGGGTGAGCGTACGAGTTAGGGTACGGGTTAGTGTTAGCGCACGGGTTAGGATAAGGGGACGGGTGAGGGTAAGGCTTCGGGTAAGGGTTAGGGTTAGGGTTAGGGTTAGGGTCAGGGGATGGGGACGGTTTAGGGTACAGGTTAGGGTACGACAACGGTTTAGGGTGAGCGTACGTGTTAGGGTACGGGTTAGTGTTAGCGAACGGGTTAGGATTAGGGGACGGGTGAGGGTAAGGCTTCGGGTAAGTGTTAGGGTTAGGGTTAGGGTTAGGGTTAGGGTTAGGGTACGGTGACGGTTTAGGGTACAGGTTATGGTACGACAACGATTTAGGGTGAGCGTACGTGTTAGGGTACGGGTTAGTGTTAGCGTACAGGTTAGGATTAGGGGACGGGTGAGGGTAAGGCTTCGGGTAAGGGTTAGGGTTAGGGTTAGGGTTAGGGTTAGGGGACGGGGACGGTTTAGGGTACAGGTTAGGGTATGACAACGGTTTAGGGTGAGCGTACGTGTTAGGGTACGGGTTAGTGTTAGCGTACGGATTAGGATTAGGGGACGGGTGAGGGTAAGGCTTCGGGTAAGGGTTAGTGTTAGGGTTAGGGTTAGGGTTAGGGGACGGGGACGGGGACGGTTTAGGGTACAGGTTAGGGTACGACAACGGTTTAGGGTGAGCTTACGTGTTAGGGTACGGGTTAGTGTTAGCGTAAGGGTTAGGATTAGGGGACGGTTGAGGGTAAGTCTTCGGGTAAGTGTTAGTGTTAGGGTTAGGGTTAGCGTTAGTGGACGGGGACGCTTTAGGGTACAGGTTAGGGTACGACAACGGTTTAGGGTGAGCGTACGTGTTAGGGTACGTGTTAGTGTTAGCGTACGGGTTAGGATTAGGGGACGGGTGAGGGTAAGGCTTCGGGTAAGGGTTAGGGTTAGTGTTAGGGTTAGGGTTAGGGTTACGGGACGGGGACAGGGACGGTTTAGGGTAGAGGTTAGGGTACGACAACAGTTTAGGGTGAGCGTACGTGTTAGGGTACGGGTTAGTGTTAGCGTACGGGTTAGGATTAGGGGACGGGTGAGGGTAAGGCTTCGGGTAAGGGTTAGGGTTAGGGTTAGGTTTAGGGGACGGGGACGGGGACGGCGACGGTTTAGGGTACAGGTTAGTGTACGACAACGGTTTAGGGTGAGCGTACGTGTTAGGGTATGGGTTAGTGTTAGCGTACGGGTTAGGATTAGGGGACGGGTGAGGGTAAGGCTTCGGGTAAGCGTTAGGGTTAGGGTTATGGTTAGGGTTAGGGGACGGGAACGGTTTAGGGTACAGGTTAGGGTACGACAACGGTTTAGGGTGAGCGTACGTGTTAGGGTACGGGTTAGTGTTAGCGTACGGTTTAGAATTAGGTGACGGGTGAGGGTAAGGCTTCGGGTAAGGGTTAGGTTTAGGGTTAGGGTTAGGGGACGGGGACGGTTTAGGGTACAAGTTAGGGTACGACAACGGTTTAGGGTGAGCGTACGTGTTAGGGTACGGGTTAGTGTTAGTGTACGGGTGAGGTTTAGGGGACGGGTGAGTGTAAGGCTTCGGGTAAGGGTTAGGTTTAGGGTTAGGGTTAGGGTTAGGGTTAGGGGACGGGGACGGTTTAGGGTACAGGTTATGGTACGACAACGGTTTAGGGTGAGCGTACGTGTTAGGGTACGGGTCAGTGTTAGCGTACGGGTTAGGATTAAGGGACGGGTGAGGGTAAGGGTTCCGGTAAGGGTTAGGGTTAGGGTTAGGGTTAGGGTTAGGGTTAGGGGACGGGGACGGTTTAGGGTACAGGTTAGGGTACGACAACGGTTTAGGGTGAGCGTACGTGTTAGGGTACGGGTTAGTGTTAGCGTACGGGTTAGGATTAGGGGACGGGTGAGGGTAAGGCTTCAGGTAAGAGTTAGGATTAGGGTTAGGGTTAGGGTTAGTGTTAGGGGACGGAGACGGTGTAGGGTACAGTTTAGTGTACGACAACGGTTTAGGGTGAGCGTACGTGTTAGGGTATGGGTTAGTGTTAGCGTACGGGTTAGGATTAGGGGACGGGTGAGTGTAAGGCTTCGGGTAAGGGTTAGTGTTAGGGTTAGGTTTAGGGTTAGGGGACGGGGACAGGGACGGTTTAGGGTACAGGTTAGGGTACGACAACAGTTTAGGGTGAGCGTACATGTTAGGGTATGGGTTAGTGTTAGCGTACGGGTTAGGATTAGAGGACGGGTAAGGGTAAGGCTTCGGGTAAGGGTCAGGTTTAGGGTTAGGGTTAGGGGACGGGGACGGGGACGGGGACGGTTTAGGGTACAGGTAAGGGTACGACAACGGTTTAGGGTGAGCGTACGTTTTAGGGTACTGGTTAGGTTTAGCGTATGGGTTAGGATTAGGGGATGGATGAGGGTAAGGCTTCGGGTAAAGGTTAGGGTTAGGGTTAGGGTTAAGGTTAGGGTTAGGGGACGGGGACGGTTTAGGGTACAGGTTAGGGTACGACAACGGTTTAGGGTGAGCGTACGTGTTAGGGTACGGGTTAGTGTTAGCGTAAGGGTTAGGATTAGGGGACGGGTGAGGGGAAGGCTTCGGGTAGGGTTAGGGTTAGGGTTAGGGTTAGGGGTAGGGTTAGGGGACAGGGACGTTTTAGGGTACAGGTTAGAGTACGTCAACGGTTTAGGGTGAGCGTACATGTTAAGTTACGTATTAGTGTTAGTGTAGGGGTTAGGATTAGGGGACGGGTGAGGGTAAGGCTTCGGGTAAGGGTTAGGGTTAGGGTTAGGGTTAGGGTTAGGGGACGGGGACTGTTTAGGGTACAGGTTAGGGTACGACAATGTTTTAGGGTGAGCGTACGTGTTAGGGTACAGGTTAGTGTTAGCGTACGGGTGAGGATTAGGGGACGGGTGAGGGTAAGGCTTCGGGTAAGGGTTAGGGTTAGGGTTAGGGGACGGGGACGGTTTAGGGTACAGATTAGGGTACGACAACGGTTTAGGGTGAGCGTACGAGTTAGGGTACGGGTTAGTGTTAGCGCACGGGTTAAGATAAGGGGACGGGTGAGGGTAAGGCTTCGGGTAAGGGTTAGGGTTAGGGTTAGGGGACGGGGACGGTTTAGGGTACAGGTTAGGGTATGACAACGGTTTAGGGTGAGCGTACGTGTTAGGGTACGGGTTAGTGTTAGCGTACGGGTTAGGATTAGGGGGCGGGTGAGGGTAAGGCTTCGGGTAAGGGTTAGTGTTAGGGTTAGGGTTAGGGTTAGGGGACGGGGACGGGGACGGTTTAGGGTACAGGTTAGTGTACGACAACGGTTTAGGGTGAGCTTACGTGTTAGGGTACGGGTTAGTGTTAGCGTAAGGGTTAGGATTAGGGGACGGTTGAGGGTAAGTCTTCGGGTAAGGGTTAGGGTTAGGGTTAGGGTTAGGGTTAGCGTTAGGGGACGGGGACGCTTTAGGGTACAGGTTAGGGTACGACAACTGTTTAGGGTGAGCGTACGTGTTAGGGTACGTGTTAGTGTTAGCGTACGGGTTAGGATTAGGGGACGGGTGAGGGTAAAGCTTCGGGTAAGGGTTAGGGTTAGTGTTAGGGTTAGGGTTTGGGTTACGGAACGGGGACAGGGACGGTTTAGGGTAGAGGTTAGGGTACGACAACGGTTTAGGGTGAGCGTACGTGTTAGGGTATGGGTTAGTGTTAGCGTACGGGTTAGGATTAGGGGACGGGTGAGGGTAAGGCTTCGGGTAAGCGTTAGGGTTAGGGTTAGGGTTAGGGTTAGGGTTAGTGGACGGGGACGGTTTTGGTACAGGTTAGGGTACGACAACGGTTTAGGGTGAGCGTACGTGTTAGGGTATGGGTTCGTGTTAGCGTACAGGTTAGAATTAGGGGACGGGTGAGAGTAAGGCTTCGGGTAAGGGTTAGGGTTAGGTTTAGGGGACGGGGACGGTTTAGGGTAGAGGTTAGGGTACGACAACGTTTTAGGATGAGTGTACGTGTTAGGGTACGGGTTAGTGTTAGCGTCCGGGTTAGGATTAGGGGACGGGTGAGGGTAAGGCTTTGGGTAAGGGTTAGGGTTAGGGTTAGGGTTAGGGTTAGGGTTAGGGGACGGGGACAGGGACGGTTTAGGGTACAGGTTAGGGTAGGACAACGGTTTACGGTGAGCGTACATGTTAGTGTATGGTTTAGTGTTAGCGTACGGGTTAGGATTATGGGACGGGTGAGGGTAAGGCTTCGGGTAAGGGTTTGTGTTAGGGTTAGGGTTAGGGTTAGGGGACGGGGACGGTTTAGGGTACAGGTTAGGGTACGACAACGGTTTAGGGTGAGCGTACGTGTTAGGGTACGGGTTAGTGTTAGCGTACGGGTTAGGATTATGGGACGGGTGAGGGTAAGGCTTCGGGTAAGGGTTAGGGTTAGGGTTATGGTTAGGGTTAGGGGACGGGGACGGTTTAGGGTACAGGTTAGGGTACGACAACGGTTTAGGGTGAGCGTACGTGTTAGGGTATGGGTTAGTGTTAGCGTAAGGGTTAGGATTAGGGGACGGTTGAGGGTAAGTCTTCGGGTAAGGGTTAGGGTTAGGGTTAGGGTTACGGTTAGCGTTAGGGGTCGGGGACGCTTTAGGGTACAGGTTAGGGTACGACAACGGTTTAGGGTGAGCGTACGTGTTAGGGTACGTGTTAGTGTTAGCGTACGGGTTAGGATTAGGGGACGGGTGAGGGTAAGGCTTCGGGTAAGGGTTAGGGTTAGTGTTAGGGTTAGGGTTAGGGTTACGGGACGGGGACAGGGACGGTTTAGGGTAGAGGTTATTGTACGACAACAGTTTAGGGTGAGCGTACGTGTTAGGGTACGGATTAGTGTTAGCGTACGGGTTAGGATTAGGGGACGGGTGAGGGTAAGGCTTCGGGTAAGGGTTAGGGTTAGGGTTAGGGTTAGGGGACGGGGACGGGGACGGCGACGGTTTAGGGTACAGGTTAGTGTACGACAACGGTTTAGGGTGAGCGTACGTGTTAGGGTACGGGTTAGTGTTAGCGTACGGGTTAGGATTAGGGGACGGGTGAGGGTAAGGCTTCGGGTAAGCGTTAGGGTTAGGGTTAGGGTTAGGGTTAGGGTTAGTGGACGGGGACGGTTTAGGGTACAGGTTAGGGTACGACAACGGTTTAGGGTGAGCGTACGTGTTAGGGTATGGGTTCGTGTTAGCGTACAGGTTAGGATTAGGGGACGGGTGAGGGTAAGGCTTCGGGTAAGGGTTAGGGTTAGGGTTAAGGGACGGGGACGGTTTAGGGTACAGGTTAGGGTACGACAACGGTTTAGGGTGAGCGTACGTGTTAGGGTATGGGTTAGTGTTAGCGTACGGGTTAGAATTAGGGGACGGGTGAGGGTAAGGCTTTGTGTAAGGGTTAGGGTTAGGGTTAAGGTTAGGGTTAGGGGACGGGGACAGGGACGGTTTAGGGTACAGGTTAGGGTAGGACAACGGTTTAGGGGGAGCGTACATGTTAGTGTATAGTTTAGTGTTAGCGTACGGGTTAGGATTATGGGACGGGTGAGGGTAAGGCTTCGGGTAAGGTTTTGGGTTAGGGTTAGGGTTAGGGTTAGGGGACGGGGACGGTTTAGGGTACAGGTTAGGGTACGACAACGGTTTAGGGTGAGCGTACGTGTTAGGGTACGGGTTAGTGTTAGCGTACGGGTTAGGATTAGGGGACGGGTGAGGGTAAGGCTTCGGGTAAGGGTTAGGGTTAGGGTTAAGGTTAGGGTTAGGGGACGGGGACGGTTTAGGGTACAGGTTAGGGTACGACAACGGTTTAGGGTGAGCGTACGTGTTAGGGTACGGGTTAGTGTTAGCGTACGGTTTAGAATTAGGTGACGGGTGAGGGTAAGGCTTCGGGTAAGGGTTAGGGTTAGGGTTAGGGTTAGGGGACGGGGACGGTTTAGGGTACAAGTTAGGGTACGACAACGGTTTAGGGTGAGCGTACCTGTTAGGGTACGGGTTAGTGTTAGCGTACGGGTGAGGTTTAGGGGCGGGTGAGGGTAAGGCTTCGGGTAAGGGTTAGGGTTAGGGTTAGGGTTAGGGGACGGGGACGGGGACGGTTTAGGGTACAGGTTAGTGTACGACAATGGTTTATGGTGAGCGTACGTGTTAGGGTACGGGTTAGTGTTAGCGTACGGGTTAGGATTAGGGGACGGGTGAGGGTAAGGCTTCGGGCAAGGGTTAGTGTTAGAGTTAGGGTTAGGGTTAGGGGACGGGGACAGGGACGGTTTAGGGTACAGGTTAGGGTACGACAACGGTTTAGTGTGAGCGTACATGTTAGGTTATGGGTTAGTGTTAGCGTACGGGTTAGGATTAGAGGACGGGTGAGGGTAAGGCTTCGGGTAAGGGTTAGGTTTAGGGTTAGGGTTAGGGTTAGGGGACGGGGACGGGGACGGTTTAGGGTACAGGTAAGGGTACGACAACGGTTTAGGGTGAGCGTACGTGTTAGGGTACTGGTTAGGTTTAGCGTACGGGTTAGGATTAGGGGATGGGTGAGGGTAAGGCTTCGGGTAAAGGTTAGGGTTAGGGTTAGGGTTAAGGTTAGGGTTAGGGGACGGGGACGGTTTAGGGTACAGGTTAGTGTACGACAACGGTTTAGGGTGAGCGTACGTGTTAGGGTACGGGTTAGTGTTAGCGTACGGGTTAGGATTAGGGGACGGGTGAGGGGAAGTCTTCGGGTAAGGTTTAGGGTTAGGGTTAGGGTTAGGGTTAGGGTTAGGGTACGGGGACGGTTTAGGGTACAGGTTAGGGTACGACAACGATTTAGGGTGAGCGTACGTGTTAGGGTACGGGTTAGTGTTAGCGTACAGGTTAGGATTAGGGGACGGGTGATGGTAAGGCTTCGGGGAAGGTTTAGGGTTAGGGTTAGGGTTAGGGTTAGGGTTAGGGGACGGTTTAGGGTACAGGTTATTGTATGACAACGGTTTAGGGTGAGCGTACGTGTTAGGGTACGGGTTAGTGTTAGCGTACGGATTAGGATTAGGGGACGGGTGAGGGTAAGGCTTCGGGTAAGGGTTAGTGTTAGGGTTAGGGTTAGGGTTAGGGGACGGGGACGGGGACGGTGTAGGGTACAGGTTAGTGTACGACAACGGTTTAGGGTGAGCGTACGTGTTAGGGTACGGGTTAGTGTTAGCGTACGGTTTAGGATTCGGGGACGGGTGAGAGTAAGGCTTCGGGTAACGGTTAGGGTTAGGGTTGTGTTACGGTTAGGGGATGGGGACGGTTTAGGATACAGGTTAGTGTACGACAACGGTTTAGGGTGAGCGTATGTGTTAGGGTACGGGTTAGTGTTGGCTTACGGGTTAGGATTAGGGGACGGGTGAGGGTAAGGCTTCGAGTAAGTGTTAGGGTTAGGGTTAGCGTTAGGGGACGGGGACGGGGACGGTTTACGGTACAGGTTAGGGTACGACAACGGTTTAGGGTGAGCTTACGTGTTAGGGTACGGGTTAGTGTTAGCGTAAGGGTTAGGATTAGGGGACGGGTGAGGGTAAGTCTTCGGGTAAGGGTTAGGGTTAGGGTTAGGGTTAGGGTTAGGGTTAGGGGACGGGGACGCTTTAGGGTACAGGTTAGTGTACGACAACGGTTTAGGGTGAGCGTACGTGTTAGGGTACGGGTTAGTGTAAGCGTACGTGTTAGGATTAGGGGACGGGTGAGGGTAAGGCTTCGGGTAAGGGTTAGGGTTAGTGTTAGGGTTAGGGTTAGGGTTACGGGACGGGGACAGGGACGGTTTAGGGTAGAGGTTAGGGTACGACAACAGTTTAGGGTGAGCGTACGTGTTAGGGTACGGGTTAGTGTTAGCGTACGGGTTAGGATTAGGGGACGGGTGAGGGTAAGGCTTCGGGTAAGGGTTAGGGTTAGGGTTAGGGTTAGGGGACGGGGACGGGGACGGCGACGGTTTAGGGTACAGGTTAGTGTACGACAACGGTTTAGGGTGAGCGTACGTGTTAGGGTACGTGTTAGTGTTAGCGTACGGGTTAGGATTAGGGGACGGGTGAGGGTAAAGCTTCGGGTAAGGGTTAGGGTTAGTGTTAGGGTTAGGGTTTGGGTTACGGAACGGGGACAGGGACGGTTTAGGGTAGAGGTTAGGGTACGACAACGGTTTAGGGTGAGCGTACGTGTTAGGGTATGGGTTAGTGTTAGCGTACGGGTTAGGATTAGGGGACGGGTGAGGGTAAGGCTTCGGGTAAGCGTTAGGGTTAGGGTTAGGGTTAGGGTTAGGGTTAGTGGACGGGGACGGTTTGGGTACAGGTTAGGGTACGACAACGGTTTAGGGTGAGCGTACGTGTTAGGGTATGGGTTCGTGTTAGCGTACAGGTTAGAATTAGGGGACGGGTGAGAGTAAGGCTTCGGGTAAGGGTTAGGGTTAGGTTTAGGGGACGGGGACGGTTTAGGGTACAGGTTAGGGTACGACAACGTTTTAGGATGAGTGTACGTGTTAGGGTACGGGTTAGTGTTAGCGTACGGGTAAGGATTAGGGGACGGGTGAGGGTAAGGCTTTGGGTAAGGGTTAGGGTTAGGGTTAGGGTTAGGGTTAGGGTTAGGGGACGGGGACAGGGACGGTTTAGGGTACAGTTTAGGGTTGGACAACGGTTTAGGGTGAGCGTACATGTTAGTGTATGGTTTAGTGTTAGCGTACGGGTTAGGATTATGGGACGGGTGAGGGTAAGGCTTCGGGTAAGGGTTTGGGTTAGGGTTAGGGTTAGGGTTAGGGGACGGGGAAGGTTTAGGGTACAGGTTAGGGTACGACAACGGTTTAGGGTGAGCGTACGTGTTAGGGTACGGGTTAGTGTTAGCGTACGGTTTAGAATTAGGTGACGGGTGAGGGTAAGGCTTCGGGTAAGGGTTAGGGTTAGGGTTAGGGTTAGGGGACGGGGAGGGTTTAGGGTACAAGTTAGGGTACGACAACGGTTTAGGGTGAGCGTACGTGTTAGGGTATGGGTTAGTGTTAGCGTACGGGTGAGGTTTAGGGGACGGGTGAGTGTAAGGCTTCGGGTAAGGGTTAGGTTTAGGGTTAGGGTTAGGGTTAGGGTTAGGGGACGGGGACGGTTTAGGGTACAGGTTACGGTACGACAACGGTTTAGGGTGAGCGTACGTGTTAGGGTACGGGTCAGTGTTAGCGTACGGGTTAGGATTAGGGGTCGGGTGAGGGTAAGGCTTCCGGTAAGGGTTAGGGTTAGGGTTAGGGTTAGGGTTAGGGTTAGGGGACGGGGACGGTTTAGGGTACAGGTTAGGGTACGACAACGGTTTAGGGTGAGCGTACGTGTTAGGGTACGGGTTAGTGTTAGCGTACGGGTTAGGATTAGGGGACGGGTGAGTGTAAGGCTTCAGGTAAGAGTTAGGATTAGGGTTAGGGTTAGGGTTAGGGTTAGGGGACGGAGACGGTGTAGGGTACAGTTTAGTGTACGACAACGGTTTAGGGTGAGCGTACGTGTTAGGGTACGGGTTAGTGTTAGCGTACGGGTTAGGATTAGGGGACGGGTGAGGGTAAGGCTTCGGGTAAGGGTTAGGGTTAGTGTTAGGTTTAGGGTTAGGTTTACGGGACGGGGACAGGGACGGTTTAGGGTAGAGGTTAGGGTACGACAACAGTTTAGGGTGAGCGTACGTGTTAGGGTACGGGTTAGTGTTAGCGTACGGGTTAGGATTATGGGACGGGTGAGGGTAAGGCTTCGGGTAAGGGTTAGGGTTAGGGTTAGGGTTAGGGTTAGGGGACGGGGACGGGGACGGCGACGGTTTAGGGTACAGGTTAGTGTACGACAACGGTTTAGGGTGTGCGTATGTGTTAGGGTACGGGTTAGAGTTAGCGTACGGGTTAGGATTAGGGGACGGGTTAGGGTAAGGCTTCGGGTAAGCGTTAGGGTTAGGGTTAGGGATAGGGTTAGAGTTAGTGGACGGGGACGGTTTAGGGTACAGCTTAGGGTACGACAACGGTTTAGGGTGAGCGTACGTGTTAGGGTAAGGGTTCGTGTTAGCGTACGGGTTAGGATTAGGGGACGGGTGAGGGTAAGGCTTCGGGTAAGGGTTAGGGTTAGGGTTAGGGTTAGGGGACGGGGACGGTTTAGGGTACAGGTTAGGGTACGACAACGGTTTAGGGTAAGCGTACGTGTTAGGGTACGGGTTAGAGTTAGCGTACGGGTTAGGATTAGGGGACGGGTGAGGGTAAGGCTTCGGGAAAGGGTTAGGGTTAGGGTTAGGGTTAGGGTTAGGGGACGGGCACAGGGACGGTTTAGGGTACAAGTTAGGGTACGACAACGGTTTAGGGTGAGGGTACGTGTTAGGGTACGTGTTAGTGTTAACGTACGGGTTAGGATTAGGGGACGGGTTAGGGTAAGGCTTCGGGTAAGTGTTAGGGTTAGGGTTAGGGTTAGGGTTAGGGTTAGGGTACGGTGACGGTTTAGGGTACAGGTTAGGGTACGACAACGATTTAGGGTGAGCGTACGTGTTAGGGTACGGGTTAGTGTTAGCGTACAGGTTAGGATTAGGGGACGGGTGAGGGTAAGGCTTCGGGTAAGGGTTAGGGTTAGGGTTAGGGTTAGGGTTAGGGGACGGGGACGGTTTAGGGTACAGGTTAGGGTATGACAACGGTTTAGGGTGAGCGTACGTGTTAGGGTACGGGTTAGTGTTAGCGTACGGATTAGGATTAGGGGTCGGGTGAGGGTAAGGCTTCGGGTAAGGGTTAGTGTTAGGGTTAGGGTTAGGGTTAGGGGACAGGAACGGGGACGGTTTAGGGTACAGTTTAGGGTACGACAACGGTTTCGGGTGAGCTTACGTGTTAGGGTACGGGTTAGTGTTAGCGTAAGGGTTAGGATTAGGGGACGGTTGAGGGTAAGTCTTTGGGTAAGGGTTAGGGTTAGGGTTAGGGTTAGGGTTAGCGTTAGAGGACGGGGACGCTTTAGGGTACAGGTTAGGGTACGACAACGGTTTAGGGTGAGCGTACGTGTTAGGGTACATGTTAGTGTTAGCGTACGGGTTAGGATTAGGGGACGGGTGAGGGTAAGGCTTCGGGTAAGGGTTAGGGTTAGTGTTAGGGTTAGGGTTAGGGTTACGGGACGGGGACAGGGACGGTTTAGGGTAGAGGTTAGGGTACGACAACAGTTTAGGGTGAGCGTACGTGTTAGGGTACGGGTTAGTGTTAGCGTACGGGTTAGGATTAGGGGACGGGTGAGGGTAAGGCTTCGGGTAAGGGTTAGGGTTAGGGTTAGGGTTAGGGGAAGGGGACGGGGACGGCGACGGTTTAGGGTACAGGTTAGTGTACGACAACGGTTTAGGGTGAGCGTACGTGTTAGGGTACGGGTTAGTGTTAGCGTACGGCTTAGGATTAGGGGACGGGTGAGGGTAAGGCTTCGGGTATGCGTTAGGGTTAGGGTTAGGGTTAGGGTTAGGGTTAGTGGACGGGGACGGTTTAGGGTACAGGTTAGGGTACGACAACGGTTTAGGGTGAGCGTAGGTGTTAGGGTATGGGTTCGTGTTAGCGTACAGGTTAGGATTAGGGGACGGGTGAGGGTAAGACTTCGGTTAAGGTTTAGGGTTAGGTTTAGGGGACGGGGACGGTTTAGGGTACAGGTTAGGGTACGACAACGGTTTAGGGTGAGCGTACCTGTTAGGGTACGGGTTAGTGTTAGCGTACGGGTTAGGATTAGGGGACGGGTGAGGTTAAGGCTTTGGGTAAGGGTTAGGGTTAGGGTTATGGTTAGGGTTAGGGTTAGGGGACGGGGACAGGGACGGTTTAGGGTACAGGTTAGGGTAGGACAACGGTTTACGGTGAGCGTACATGTTAGTGTATGGTTTAGTGTTAGCGTACGGGTTAGGATTATGGGACGGGTGAGGGTAAGGCTTCAGGTAAGGGTTTGGGTTAGGGTTAGGGTTAGGGTTAGGGGACGGGGACGGTTTAGGGTACAGGTTAGGGTACGACAACGGTTTAGGGTGAGCGTACGTGTTAGGTTACGGGTTAGTGTTAGCGTACGGGTTAGGATTAGGGGACGGGTGAGGGTAAGGCTTCGGGTAAGGGTTAGGGTTAGGGTTATGGTTAGGGTTAGGGGACGGGGACGGTTTAGGGTACAGGTTAGGGTACGACAACGGTTTAGGGTGAGCGTACGTGTTAGGGTACGGGTTAGTGTTAGCGTAAGGGTTAGGATTAGGGGACGGTTGAGGGTAAGTCTTCGGGTAAGGGTTAGGGTTAGGGTTAGGGTTACGGTTAACGTTAGGGGACGGGGACGCTTTAGGGTACAGGTTAGGGTACGACAACGGTTTAGGGTGAGCGTACGTGTTAGGGTACGTGTTAGTGTTAGCGTACGGGTTAGGATTAGGGGACGGGTGAGGGTAAGGCTTCGGGTAAGGGTTAGGGTTAGTGTTAGGGTTAGGGTTAGTGTTACGGGACGGGGACAGGGACGGTTTAGGGTAGAGGTTAGGGTACGACAACAGTTTAGGGTGAGCGTACGTGTTAGGGTACGGATTAGTGTTAGCGTACGGGTTAGGATTAGGGGACGGGTGAGGGTAAGGCTTCGGGTAAGGGTTAGGGTTAGGGTTAGGGTTAGGGGACGGGGACGGGGACGGCGACGGTTTAGGGTACAGGTTAGTGTACGACAACGGTTTAGGGTGAGCGTACGTGTTAGGGTACGGGTTAGTGTTAGCGTACGGGTTAGGATTAGGGGACGGGTGAGGGTAAGGCTTCGGGTAAGCGTTAGGGTTAGGGTTAGGGTTAGGGTTAGGGTTAGTGGACGGGGACGGTTTAGGGTACAGGTTAGGGTACGACAACGGTTTAGGGTGAGCGTACGTGTTAGGGTATGGGTTCGTGTTAGCGTACAGGTTAGGATTAGGGGACGGGTGAGGGTAAGGCTTTGTTTAAGGGTTAGGGTTAGGGTTAAGGTTAGGGTTAGGGGACGGGGACAGGGACGGTTTAGGGTACAGGTTAGGGTAGGACAACGGTTTAGGGTGAGCGTACATGTTAGTGTATGGTTTAGTGTTAGCGTACGGGTTAGGATTATGGGACGGGTGAGGGTAAGGCTTCGGGTAAGGTTTTGGGTTAGGGTTAGGGTTAGGGTTAGGGTTAGGGGACGGTTTAGGGTACAGGTTAGGGTACGACAACGGTTTAGGGTGAGCGTACGTGTTAGGGTATGGGTTAGTGTTAGCGTACGGGTTAGGATTAGGGGACGGGTGAGGGTAAGGCTTCGGGTAAGGGTTAGGGTTAGGGTTAAGGTTAGGGTTAGGGGACGGGGACGGTTTAGGGTACAGGTTAGGGTACGACAACGGTTTAGGGTGAGCGTACGTGTTAGGGTACGGGTTAGTGTTAGCGTACGGTTTAGAATTAGGTGACGGGTGAGGGTAAGGCTTCGGGTAAGGGTTAGGGTTAGGGTTAGGGTTAGGGGACGGGGACGGTTTAGGGTACAAGTTAGGGTACGACAACGGTTTAGGGTGAGCGTACCTGTTAGGGTACGGGTTAGTGTTAGCGTACGGGTGAGGTTTAGGGGACGGGTGAGTGTAAGGCTTCGGGTAAGGGTTAGGTTTAGGGTTAGGGTTAGGGTTAGGGTTAGGGGACGGGGACGGTTTAGGGTACAGGTTACGGTACGACAACGGTTTAGGGTGAGCGTACGTGTTAAGGTACGGGTCAGTGTTAGCTTACGGGTTAGGATTAGGGGGCGGGTGAGGGTAAGTCTTCCGGTAAGGGTTAGGGTTAGGGTTAGGGTTAGGGTTAGGGGACGGGGACGGGGACGGTTTAGGGTACAGGTTAGGGTACGACAACGGTTTAGGGTGAGCGTACGTGTTAGGGTACGGGTTAGTGTTAGCGTACGGGTTAGGTTTAGGGGACGGGTGAGGGTAAGGCTTCAGGTAAGAGTTAGGATTAGGGTTAGTGTTAGGGTTAGGGTTAGGGGACGGAGACGGTGTAGGGTACAGTTTAGTGTACGACAATGGTTTAGGGTGAGCGTACGTGTTAGGGTACGGGTTAGTGTTAGCGTACGGGTTAGGATTAGGTGACGGGTGAGGGTAAGGCTTCAGGTAAGTGTTAGGGTTAGGGTTAGGTTTAGGTTTAGGGTTAGGGGATGGGGACGGTTTAGGGTACATGTTAGGGTACGACATGATTTAGGGTGAGCGCAGGTGTTAGGGTACGGATTAGTGTTAGCGTACGGGTTAGGATTAGGGGACGGGTGAGGGTAAGGCTTCGGGTAAGGGTTAGGGTTAGGGTTAGGGTTAGGGGACGGGGACGGGGACGGTTTAGGGTACAGGTTAGTGTACGACAACGGTTTATGGTGAGCGTACGTGTTAGGGTACGGGTTAGTGTTAGCGTACGGGTTAGGATTAGGGGACGGGTGAGGGTAAGGCTTCGGATAAGGGTTAGTGTTAGGGTTAGGGTTAGGGTTAGGGGACGGAGACAGGGACGGTTTAGGGTACAGGTTAGGGTACGACAACGGTTTAGGGTGAGCGTACATGTTAGGGTATGGGTTAGTGTTAGCGTACGGGTTAGGATTAGAGGACGGGTGAGGGTAAGGCTTCGGGTAAGGGTTAGGTTTAGGGTTAGCGTTAGGGGACGGGGACGGGGACGGGGACGGTTTAGGGTACAGGTAAGGGTACGACAACGGTTTAGGGTGAGCGTACGTGTTAGGGTACTGGTTAGGTTTAGCGTACGGGTTCGGATTAGGGGATGGGTGAGGGTAAGGCTTCGGGTAAAGGTTAGGGTTAGGGTTAGGGTTAAGGTTAGGGTTAGGGGACGGGGACGGTTTAGGGTACAGGTTAGTGTACGACAACGGTTTAGGGTGAGCGTACGTGTTAGGGTACGGGTTAGTGTTAGCGTACGGGTTAGGATTAGGGGACGGGTGAGGGGAAGGCTTCGGGTAAGGTTTAGGGTTAGGGTTAGGGTTAGGGGTAGGGTTAGGGGACAGGGACGTTTTAGGGTACAGGTTAGTGTATATCAACGGTTTAGGGTGAGCGTACATGTTAGGGTACGTATTAGTGTTAGTGTAGGGGTTAGGATTAGGGGACGGGTGAGGGTAAGGCTTCGGGTAAGGGTTAGGGTTAGGGTTAGGGTTAGGGTTAGAGTTAGGGGACGGGGACGGTTTAGGGTACAGGTTAGGGTACGACAACGGTTTAGGGTGAGCGTACGTGTTAGGGTACGGGTTAGTGTTAGCGTACGGGTAAGGATTAGGGGACGGGTGAGTGTAAGGCTTCGGGTAAGGGTTACGGTTAGGATTAGGGTTAGGGTTAGGGTTAGGGGACGGGGACGGTTTAGGGTACAGGTTAGGGTACGACAACGGTTTAGGGTGAGCGTACGTGTTAGGTTACGGGTTAGTGTTATCGTACGGGTTAGGATTAGGGGACGGGTGAGGGTAAGGCTTCGGGAAAGGGTTAGGGTTAGGGTTAGGTTTAGGGTTAGGGGACGGGCACGGGGACGGTTTAGGGTCCAAGTTAGGGTAAGACAACGGTTTAGGGTGAGGGTATGTCTTAGGGTACGGGTTAGTGTTAGCGTACGGGTTAGGATTAGAGGACGGGTGAGGGTAAGGCTTCGGGTAAGGGTTAGGGTTAGGGTTAGGGTTAGGGTTAGGGTTAGGGGACGGGGACGGTTTAGGGTACAGTTTAGGGTACGACAACGGTTTAGTGTGAGCGTACGTGTTAGGATACGGGTTAGTGTTAGCGTACGGGTTAGGATTAGGGAACGGGTGAGGGTAAGGCTTCGGGTAAGGGTTAGGGTTAGGGTTAGTGTTAGGGGACGGGGACGGGGACGGCGACGGTTTAGGGTACAGGTTAGTGTAGGACAACGGTTTAGGGTGAGCGTACGTGTTAGGGTACGGGTTAGTGTTAGTGTACGGGTTAGGATTAGGGGACGGGTGAGGGTAAGGCTTCGGGTAAGCGTTAGGGTTAGGGTTAGGGTTAGGGTTAGGGTTAGTGGACGGGGACGGTTTAGGGTACAGGTTAGGGTACGACAACAGTTTAGGGTGAGCGTACGTGTTAGGGTACGGGTTAGTGTTAGCGTACGGGTTAGGATTAGGGGACGGGTGAGGGTAAGGCTTCGGGTAAGGGTTAGGGTTAGGGTTACGGTTAGGGTTAGGGGACGGGGACGGTTTAGGGTACAGGTTAGGGTACGACAACGGTTTAGGGTGAGCGTACGTGTTAGGGTATGGGTTCGTGTTAGCGTACGGGTTAGGATTAGGGGACGGGTGAGGGTAAGGCTTCGGGTAAGGGTTAGGGTTAGGGTTAGGGGACGGGGACGGTTTAGGGTACGACAACGATTTAGGGTGAGCGTACGTGTTAGGGTACGGGTTAGTGTTAGCGTACGGGTTAGGATTAGGGGACGGGTGAGGGTAAGGCTTCGGGTAAGGGTTAGGGTTAGGGTTACGGTTAGGTTTAGGGGACGGGGACGGTTTAGGGTACAGGTTAGGGTACGACAACGGTTTAGGGTGAGCGTACGTGTTAGGGTACGGGTTAGTGTTAGCGTACGGTTTAGGATTAGGTGACGGGTGAGGGTAAGGCTTCGGGTAAGGGTTAGGGTTAGGGTTAGGGTTAGGGTTAGGGTTAGGGTTAGGGGACGGGGATGGTTTAGGGTACAGGTTAGGGTACGACAACGGTTTAGGGTGAGCGTACGTGTTAGGGTACGGGTTAGTTTTAGCGTACGGGTGAGGATTAGGGGACGGGTGAGGGTAAGGCTTCGGGTAAGAGTTAGGGTTAGGACTAGGGTTAGGTTTAGGGTTAGGGGACGGGGACGGTTTAGGGTACAGGTTAGGGTACGACAACGGTTTAGGGTGAGCGTACGTGTTAGGGTACGGGTTAGTGTTAGCGTATGGGTTAGGATTAGGGGACGGGTGAGCGTAAGGCTTCGGGTAAGGGTTAGGGTTAGGGTTAGGGTTAGGGTTAGGGTTAGGGTTAGGGGACGGGGACGGTTTAGGGTACAGGTTAGTGTACGACAAGGTTTTAGGGTGAGCGTACGTGTTAGGGTACGGGTTAGTGTTAGCGTACGGGTGAGGATTAGGGGACGGGTGAGGGTAAGGCTTCGGGTAAGGGTTAGGGTTAGGGTTAGGGGACGGGGACGGTTTAGGGTACAGGTTAGTGTACGACAACGGTTTAGGGTGAGCGTACGAGTTAGTGTACGGGTTAGTGTTAGCGCACGGGTTAGGATAAGGGGACGGGTGAGGGTAAGGCTTCGGGTAAGGGTTAGGGTTAGGTTTAGGCTTAGGGTTAGGGGACGGGGACGGTTTAGGGTACAGGTTAGGGTACGACAACGGTTTAGGGTGAGCGTACGTTTTAGGCTACGGGTTAGTGTTAGCGTATGGGTTAGGATTAGGGGACGGGTGAGGGTAAGGCTTCGGGTAAGTGTTAGGGTTAGGGTTAGGGTTAGGGTTAGGGTTAGGGTACGGAGACGGTTTTGGGTACAGGTTAGGGTACGACAACGATTTAGGGTGAGCATACGTGTTAGGGTACGGGTTAGTGTTAGCGTACAGGTTAGGATTAGGGGACGGGTGATGGTAAGGCTTCGGGGAAGGTTTAGGGTTAGGGATAGGGTTAGGGTTAGGGTTAGGGGACGGTTTAGGGTACAGGTTATTGTATGACAACGGTTTAGGGTGAGCGTACGTGTTAGGGTACGGGTTAGTGTTAGCGTACGGATTAGGATTAGGGGACGTGTGAGGGTAAGGCTTCGGGTAAGGGTTAGTGTTAGGGTTAGGGTTAGGGTTAGGGGACGGGGATGGGGACGGTGTAGGGTACAGGTTAGTGTACGACAACGGTTTAGGGTGAGCGTACGTGTTAGGGTACGGGTTAGTGTTAGCGTACGGTTTAGGATTCGGGGACGGGTGAGAGTAAGGCTTCGGGTAACCGTTAGGGTTAGGGTTGTGTTACGGTTAGGGGATGGGGACGGTTTAGGATACAGGTTAGTGTACGACAACGGTTTAGGGTGAGCGTACGTGTTAGGGTACGGGTTAGTGTTGGCTTACGGGTTAGGATTAGGGGACGGGTGAGGGTAAGGTTTCGAGTAAGTGTTAGGGTTAGGGTTAGCATTAGGGGACGGGGACGGGGACGGTTTAGGGTACAGGTTAGGGTACGACAACGGTTTAGGGTGAGCTTACGTGTTAGGGTACGGGTTAGTGTTAGCGTAAGGGTTAGGATTAGGGGACGGGTGAGGGTAAGTCTTCGGGTAAGGGTTAGGGTTAGGGTTAGGGTTAGGGTTAGGGTTAGGGGACGGGGACGCTTTAGGGTACAGGTTAGTGTACGACAACGGTTTAGGGTGAGCGTACGTGTTAGGGTACGGGTTAGTGTTAGCGTACGGGTTAGGATTAGGGGACGGGTGAGGGTAAGGCTTCGGGTAAGGGTTAGGGTTAGTGTTAGGGTTAGGGTTAGGGTTACGGGACGGGGACAGGGACGGTTTAGGGTAGAGGTTAGGGTACGACAACAGTTTAGGGTGAGCGTACGTGTTAGGGTACGGGTTAGTGTTAGCGTACGGGTTAGGATTAGGGGACGGGTGAGGGTAAGTCTTCGGGTAAGGGTTAGGGTTAGGGTTAGGGTTAGGGGACGGGGACGGGGACGGCGACGGTTTAGGGTACAGGTTAGTGTACGACAACGGTTTAGGGTGAGCGTACGTGTTAGGTTACGGGTTAGTGTTAGCGTACGGGTTAGGATTAGGGGACGGGTGAGGGTAAGGCTTCGGATAAGCGTTAGGGTTAGGGTTAGGGATAGGTTTAGAGTTAGTGGACGGGGACGGTTTAGGGTAGAGGTTAGGGTACGACAACGGCTTAGGGTGAGCGTACGTGTTAGGGTATGGGTTCGTGTTAGAGTACGGGTTAGGATTAGGGGACGGGTGAGGGTAAGGCTTCGGGTAAGGGTTAGGGTTAGGGTTAGGGTTAGGGGACGGGGACGGTTTAGGGTACAGTTTAGGGTACGACAACGGTTTAGGGTGAGCGTACGTGTTAGGGTACGGGTTAGTGTTAGCGTACGGGTTAGGATTAGGGGACGGGTGAGGGTAAGGCTTCGGGTAAGGGTTAGGGTTAGGGTTACGGTTAGGGTTAGGGGACGGGGACGGTTTAGGGTACAGGTTAGGGTACGACAACGGTTTAGGGTGAGCGTACGTGTTAGTGTACGGGTTAGTGTTAGCGTACGGTTTAGGATTAGGTGACGAGTGAGGGTAAGGCTTCGGGTAAGGGTTAGGGTTAGGGTTAGGGTTAGGGGACGGGGATGGTTTAGGGTACAAGTTAGGGTACGACAACGATTTAGGGTGAGCGTACGTGTTAGGGTATGGGTTAGTGTTAGCGTACGGGTTAGGATTAGGGGACGGGTGAGTGTTAGGCTTCGGGTAAGGTTTAGGGTTAGGGTTAGGGTTAGGGGACGGGGACAGTTTAGGGTACAGGTTACGGTACGACAACGGTTTAGGGTGAGCGTACGTGTTAGGGTACGGGTCAGTGTTAGCGTACGGGTTAGGATTAGGGGACGGGTGAGGGTAAGGCTTCCGGTAAGGGTTAGGCTTAGGGTTAGGGTTAGGGTTAGGGGACGGGGACGGGGACGGTTTAGGGTACAGGTTAGTGTACGACAAAGGTTTAGGGTGAGCGTAAGTGTTAGGGTACGGGTTAGTGTTAGCGTACGGGTTAGGATTAGGGGACGGGTGAGGGTAAGGCTTCAGGTAAGGGTTAGGATTAGGGTTAGGGTTAGGGTTAGGGTTAGGGGACGGAGACGGTGTAGGGTAGAGTGTAGGGTACGACAACGGTTTAGGGTGAGCGTACGTGTTAGGGTACGGGTTAGTGTTAGCCTAAGGGTTAGGATTAGGGGACGGGTGAGGGTAAGGCTTCGGGTAAGTGTTAGGGTTAGGGTTAGGTTTAGGGTTAGGGTTAGGGGATGGGGACGGTTTAGGGTACATGTTAGGGTACGACAACGATTTAGGGTGAGCGTAGGTGTTAGGGTACGGATTAGTGTTAGCGTACGGGATAGGATTAGGGGACGGGTGAGGGTAAGGCTTCGGGTAAGGGTTAGGGTTAGGGTTAGGGTTAGGGGACGGTGCCGGGGACGGTTTAGGGTACAGGTTAGTGTACGACAACGGTTTTTGGTGAGCGTACGTGTTAGGGTACGGGTTAGTGTTAGCGTACGGGTTAGGATTAGGGGACGGGTGAGGGTAAGGCTTCGGGTAAGGGTTAGTGTTAGGGTTAGGGTTAGGGTTAGGGGACGGGGACAGGGACGGTTTAGGGTACAGGTTAGGGTACGACAACGGTTTAGGGTGAGCGGACATATTAGGGTATGGGTTAGTGTTAGCGTACGGGTTAGGATTAGAGGACGGGTGAGGGTAAGGCTTCGGGTAAGGGTTAGGTTTAGGGTTAGGGTTAGGGGACGGGGACGGGGACGGGGACGGTTTAGGGTACAGGTAAGGGTACGACAACGGTTTAGGGTGAGCGTACGTGTTAGGGTACTGGTTAGTGTTAGCGTACGGGTTAGGATTAGGGGATGGGTGAGGGTAAGGCTTCGGGTAAAGGTTAGGGTTAGGGTTAGGGTTAGGGTTAGGGTTAGGGTTAGGGGACGGGGACGGTTTAGGGTACAGGTTAGGGTACGACAACGGTTTAGGGTGAGCGTACGTGTTAGGGTACGGGTTAGTGTTACCGTACGGGTTAGGATTAGGGGACGGTTGAGGGGAAGGCTTCAGGTAAGGGTTAGGGTTAGGGTTAGGGTTAGGGGTAGGGTTAGGGGACAGGGACGTTTTAGGGTACAGGTTAGTGTACGTCAACGGTTTAGGGTGAGCGTACATGTTAGGGTACGGGTTAGTGTTAGTGTAGGGGTTAGGATTAGGGGATGGGTGAGGGTAAGGCTTCGGGTAAGAGTTAGGGTTAGGGTTAGGGTTAGGGTTAGGGGACGGGGACGGTTTAGGGTACAGGTTAGGGTACGACAAAGGTTTAGAGTGAGCGTAAGTGTTAGGGTACAGATTAGTGTTAGCGTACGGGTTAGGATTAGGGGACGGGTGAGTGTAAGGCTTCGGGTAAGGGTTAGGATTAGGGTTAGGGTTAGGGTTAGGGTTAGGGGACGGGGACGGTTTAGGGTACAGTTTAGGGTACGACAATGGTTTAGGGTGAGCGTACGTGTTAGGGTACGGGTTAGTGTTAGCGTACGGGTTAGGATTAGGGGACGGGTGAGGGTAAGGCTACAGGTAAGGGTTAGGGTTAGGGTTAGCGTTAGGGTTAGGGTTAGGATTAGGGGACGGGGACGGTTTAGGGTACAGGTTAGGGTACGACAACGATTTAGGGTGAGCGTACGTGATAGGTTACGGGTTAGTGTTAGCGTACGGGTTAGGATTAGGGGACGGGTGAGGGTAAGGCTTCGGGTAACGGTTAGGGTTAGTGTTAGGGTTAGGGGACGGGGACGGTTTAGGGTACACGTTAGGGTACGACAACGGTTTAGGGTGAACGTACGTGTTAGGGTACGGGTAAGTGTTAGCGCACGGGTTAGGATTAGGGGACGGGTGAATGTAAGGCTTCGAGTAAGGGTTAGGGTTAGGGTTAGGGTTAGGGTTAGGCTTAGGGGACGGGGACGGTTTAGGGTACAGGTTAGTGTACGACAACGGTTTAGGGTGAGCGTACGTGTTAGGGTACGGGTTAGTGTTAGCGTACGGGTTAGAATTAGGGTACGGGTTAGGGTAAGGCTTCGGGTAAGGGTAAGGGTTAGGATTAGGGTTATGGTTAGGGGACGGGGACGGTTTAGGGTACAGGTTAGGGTACGACAACGGTTTAGGGTGAGCGTACGTGTTAGGGTATGGGTTAGTGTTAGCGTACGGGTTCGGGTTAGGGGACGGGTGAGGTTAAGGCTTCGGGTATGGGTTAGGGTTTGGGTTAGAGTTAGGTTTAGAGTTAGGGTTAGGGGACGGGGACGGTTTAGGGTACAGGTTAGGGTAGACAACGGTTTAGGGTGAGCGTACGTGTTAGGCTACGGGTTAGTGTTAGCGTACGGGTTAGGATTAGGGGACGCGTGACGGTAAGACTTCGGGTAAGGTTTAGGGTTAGGGTTAGGGTTAGGGTTAGGGTTAGGGGCCTGGGACAGTTATGATTTAGGGTACAGGTTAGGGTACGACCACTGTATAGGATGAGCGTACGTGTTAGGGTATGGGTTAGTGTTAGCGTACGGGTTAGGATTAGGGGACGGTTGAGGGTAAGGCTTCGGGCAAGGGTTAGGGTTAGGGTTAGGGTTAGGGTTAGGGGACGGGGACGGTTTAGGGTACAGGTTAGGGTACGACAACGGTTTAGGGTGAGCGTACGTGTTAGGGTACGGGTTAGTGTTAGGGTACGGTTTAGGATTAGGTGACGGGTGAGGGTAAGGCTTCGGGTAAGGGTTAGGGTTAGGGTTAGGTTTAGGGTTAGGGGACGGGGACGGTTTAGGGTACAGGTTAGGGTACGACAACGGTTTAGGGTGAGCGTACGTGTTATGGTGTGGGTTAGTGTTTGCGTACGGGTTAGGAATAGGGGACGGGTGAGGGTAAGGCTTCGGGTAAGGGTTATGGTTAGGGTTAGGGTTAGGGTTAGGGGACGGGGACAGGGACGGTTTAGGGTACAGGTTAGGGTATGACAACGGTTTAAGGTGAGCGTACATGTTAGGGTATGTGTTAGTGTTAGCGTACGGGTTAGGATTAGAGGACGGGTGAGGGTAAGGCTTTGGGTAAGGGTTAGGTTTAGGGTTAGGGTTAGGGGACGGGGACGGGGACGGTTTAGGGTACAGGTAAGGGTACGACAATGGTTTAGCGTGAGCGTACGTGTTAGGGTACTGGTTAGTGTTAGTGTACGGGTTAGGATTAGGGGATGGGTGAGGGTAAGGCTTCGGGTAAAGGTTAGGGTTAGGGTTAGGGGACGGGGACGGTTTAGGGTACAGGTTAGTGTACGACAACGATTTAGGGTGAGCGTACGTGTTAGGGTACGGGTTAGTGTTAGCGTACGGGTTAGGATTAGGGGACGAGTGAGGGTAAGGCTTCGGGTAAGGGTTAGGGTTAGGGTTAGGGTTAGGGTTAGGGGAAAGGGACGTTTTAGGGTACAGGTTACTGTACGTCAACGGTTTAGGGTGAGCCTACGTGTTAGGGTACGGGTTAGTGTTAGTGTAGGGGTTAGGATTAGGGGACGGGTGAGGGTAAGGTTTCGGGTAAGGGTTAGCGTTAGGGTTAGGGTTAGGGTTAGGGTTAGGGGACGGGGACGGTTTAGGGTACAGGTTAGGGTACGACGACGGTTTAGGGTGAGCGTACGTGTTAGGGTACGGGTTAGTGTTAGCGTACGGGTGAGGATTAGGGGAAGGGTGAGTGTAAGGCTTCGGGTAAGGGTTACGGTTAGGATTAGGGTTAGGGTTAGGGTTAGTGGACGGGGACGGTTTAGGGTACAGGTTAGGGTACGACAACGGTTTATGGTGAGCGTACGTGTTAGGGAACGGGTTAGTGTTAGCGTACGGGTTAGGATTAGGGGACGGGTGAGGGTAAGGCTTCGGGAAAGGGTTAGGGTTAGGGTTAGGTTTAGGGTTAGGGGACGGGCATGGGGACGGTTTAGGGTACAGGTTAGGGTACGACAACGGTTTAGGGTGAGCGTACGTGTTAGGGTACGGGTTAGTGTTACCGTACGGGTTAGGATTAGGGGACGGGTGAGGGTATGGCTTTGGGTAAGGGTTAGGGTTAGGGTTAGGCTTAGGGGATGGGGACGGTTTAGGGTACAGGTTAGTGTACGACAATGGTTTAGGGAGAGCGTACGTGTTAGGGTACGGGTTAGTGTTAGCGTACGGGTTAGGATTAAGGTATGGGTGAGGGTAAGGCTTCGGGTAAGGGTTAGGGTTAGGGTTAGGGTTAGGGTTAGGGTTAGGGGACGGGGACGGTTTAGGGTACAGGTTAGGGTACGACAACGGTTTAGGGTGAGCGTATGTGTTAGGGTATGGGTTAGTGTTAGCGTACGGGATAGGATTAGGGGACGGTTGAGGGGAAGGCTTCAGGTAAGGGTTAGGGTTAGGGTTAGGGTTAGGGGTAGGGTTAGGGGACAGGGACGTTTTAGGGTACAGGTTAGTGTACGTCAACGGTGTAGGGTGAGCGTACATGTTAGGGTACGGGTTAGTGTTAGTGTAGGGGTTAGGATTAGGGGATGGGTGAGGGTAAGGCTTCGGGTAAGGGTTAGGGTTAGGGTTAGGGTTAGGGTTAGGGTTAGGGGACGGGGATGGTTTAGGGTACAGGTTAGGGTACGACAAAGGTTTAGGGTGAGCGTAAGTGTTAGGGTACGGATTAGTGTTAGCGTACGGGTTAGGATTAGGGGACGGGTGAGTGTAAGGCTTCGGGTAAGGGTTAGGGTTAGGGTTAGGGTTAGGGTTAGGGGACGGGGATGGTTTAGGGTACAGTTTAGGGTAAGACAATGGTTTAGGGTGAGCGTACGTGTTAGGGTACGGGTTAGTGTTATCGTACGGGTTAGGATTAGGGGACGGGTGAGGGTAAGGCTACAGGTAAGGGTTAGGGTTAGGGTTAGCGTTAGGGTTAGGGTTAGGGTTAGGGGACGGGGACGGTTTAGGGTACAGGTTAGGGTACGACAACGATTTAGGGTGAGCGTACGTGATAGGTTACGGGTTAGTGTTAGCGTACGGGTTAGGATTAGGGGACGGGTGAGGGTAAGGCTTCGGGTAACGGTTAGAGTTAGTGTTAGGGTTAGGGGACGGGGACGGTTTAGGGTACACGTTAGGGTACGACAACGGTTTAGGGTGAACGTACGTGTTAGGGTACGGGTAAGTGTTAGCGCACGGGTTAGGATTAGGGGACGGGTGAAGGTAAGGCTTCGAGTAAGGGTTAGGGTTAGGGTTAGGGTTAGGGTTAGGCTTAGGGGACGGGGACGGTTTAGGGTACAGGTTAGTGTACGACAACGGTTTAGGGTGAGCGTACGTGTTAGGGTACGGGTTAGTGTTAGCGTACGGGTTAGGATTAGGATACGGGTTAGGGTAAGGCTTCGGGTAAGGGTAAGGGTTAGGATTAGGGTTAGGGTTAGGGGACGGGGACGGTTTAGGGTACAGGTTAGGGTACGACAACGGTTTAGGGTGAGCGTACGTGTTAGGGTATGGGTTAGTGTTAGCGTACGGGTTCGGGTTAGGGGACGGGTGAGGTTAAGGCTTCGGGTATGGGTTAGGGTTTGGGTTAGAGTTAGGTTTAGGGTTAGGGTTAGGGGACGGGGACGGTTAAGGGTACAGGTTAGGGTAGACAACGGTTTAGGGTGAGCGTACGTGTTAGGCTACGGGTTAGTGTTAGCGTACGGGTTAGGATTAGGGGACGCGTGAGGGTAAGACTTCGGGTAAGGTTTAGGGTTAGGGTTAGGGTTAGGGTTAGGGTTAGGGGCCTGGGACAGTTATGATTTAGGGTACAGGTTAGGGTACGACCACTGTATAGGGTGAGCGTACGTGTTAGGGTATGGGTTAGTGTTAGCGTACGGGTTAGGATTAGGGGACGGTTGAGGGTAAGGCTTCGGGCAAGGGTTAGGGTTAGGGTTAGGGTTAGGGGACGGGGACAGTTTAGGGTACAGGTTAGGGTACGACAACGGTTTAGGGTGAGCGTACGTGTTAGGGTACGGGTTAGTGTTAGGGTACGGTTTAGGATTAGGTGACGGGTGAGGGTAAGGCTTCGGGTAAGGGTTAGGGTTAGGGTTAGAGTTAGGGGACGGGGACGGTTTAGGGTACAAGTTAGGGTACGACAACGATTTAGGGTGAGCGTACGTGTTAGGGTATGGGTTAGAGTTAGCGTACGGGTTAGGATTAGGGGACGGGTGAGGGTAAGGCTTCGGGTAATGGTTAGGGTTAGGGTTAGGTTTAGGGTTAGGGGACGGGGACGGTTTAGGGTACAGGTTAGTGTTCGACAACGGTTTACGGTGAGCGTACGTGTTAGGGTACGGGTTAGTGTTAGCGTACGGGTTAGGTTTAGGGGACGGGTGAGGGTAAGGCTTCGGGTAAGGGTTATGGTTAGGGTTAGGGTTAGGGTTAGGAGACGGGGACAGGGACGGTTTAGGGTACAGGTTAGGGTATGACAACGGTTTAAGGTGAGCGTACATGTTAGGGTATGTGTTAGTGTTAGCGTACGGGTTAGGATTAGAGGACGGGTGAGGGTAAGGCTTTGGGTAAGGGTTAGGTTTAGGGTTAGGGTTAGGGGACGGGGACGGGGACGGTTTAGGGTACAGGTAAGGGTACGACAATGGTTTAGGGTGAGCGTACGTGTTAGGGTACTGGTTAGTGTTAGCGTACGGGTTAGGATTAGGGGATGGGTGAGGGTAAGGCTTCGGGTAAAGGTTAGGGTTAGGGTTAGGGTTAGGGTTAGGGGACGGGGACGGTTTAGGGTACAGGTTAGTGTACAACAATGATTTAGGGTGAGCGTACGTGTTAGGGTACGGGTTAGTGTTAGCGTACGGGTTAGGATTAGGGGACGAGTGAGGGTAAGGCTTCGGGTAAGGGTTAGGGTTAGGGTTAGGGTTAGGGTTAGGGGAAAGGGACGTTTTAGGGTACAGGTTACTGTACGTCAAAGGTTTAGGGTGAGCCTACGTATTAGGGTACGGGTTAGTGTTAGTGTAGGGGTTAGGATTAGGGGACAGGTGAGGGTAAGGTTTCGGGTAAGGGTTAGCGTTAGGTTTAGGGTTAGGGTTAGGGTTAGGGGACGGGGACGGTTTAGGGTACAGGTTAGGGTACGACAACGGTTTATGGTGAGCGTACGTGTTAGGGAACGGGTTAGTGTTAGCGTACGGGTTAGGATTAGGGGACGGGTGAGGGTAAGGCTTCGGGAAAGGGTTAGGGTTAGGGTTAGGTTTAGGGTTAGGGGACGGGCATGGGGACAGTTTAGGGTACAGGTTAGGGTACGACAACGGTTTAGGGTGAGGGTACGTGTTAGGGTACGGGTTAGTGTTAGCGTACAGGTTAGGATTAGGGGACGGGTGAGGGTAAGGCTTCGGGTAAGGGTTAGGGTTAGGGTTAGGGGACGGGGACGGCTTAGGGTACAGGTTAGGGTACGACAACGGTTTAGAGTGAGCCTAAGTGTTAGGGTACGGATTAGTGTTAGCGTACGGGTTAGGATTAGGGGACGGGTGAGTGTAAGGCTTCGGGTAAGGGTTAGAGTTAGGGTTAGGGTTAGGGTTAGGGTTAGGGGACGGGGACGGTTTAGGGTACAGGTTAGGGTACGACAACGGTTTAGGGTGAGCGTACGTGTTAGGGTACGGGTTAGTGTTAGCGTACGGGTTAGGATTAGGGGACGGTTGAGGGTAAGGCTTCGGGTAAGGGTTAGGGTTAGGGTTAGGGTTAGGGTTAGGGTTAGGGGACGGGGACGCTTTAGGGTACAGGTTAGGGTACGACAACGGTTTAGGGTGAGCGTACGTGTTAGGGTACGTTTTAGTGTTAGCGTACGGGTTAGGATTAGGGAACGGGTGAGGGTAAGGCTTCGGGTAAGGGTTAGGGTTAGGGTTAGGGTTAGGTTTAGGGTTAGGGGACGGGGCCGGGGACGGTTTAGGGTACAGGTTAGGGTACGACAACGGTTTAGGGTGAGCGTACGTGTTAGGGTACTGGTTAGTGTTAGCGTACGGGTTAGTAATAGGGGACGGGTGAGGGTAAGGCTTCGGGTAAGGGTTAGGGTTAGCCTTAGGGTTAGGGTTAAGGGACGGAGACGGTTTCGGATACAGGTTAGGGTACGACAATGGTTTAGTATGAGCGTACGTGTTAGGGCATGGGTTAGTGTTAGCGTACGGGTTAGGATTAGGGGACGGGTGAGGGTAAGACTTCGGGTAAGTGTTAGGGTTAGGATTAGGGTTAGGGTTAGGGTTAGGTGATGGGGACGGTTTAGGGTACAGGTTAGGGTACGACAACGGTTTAGGGTGAGCGTACGTGTTAGGGTATGGGTTAGTGTTAGCGTACGGGTTAGGATTAGGGGACGGGTGAGGGTAAGGCTTCGGGTAAGGGTTAGGATTAGGGTTAGGGTTAGGGTTAGGGGGCGGGGACGGTTTATGGTACAGGTTAGGGTACGACAACGGTTTAGGGTGAGCGTACGTTTTGGGTACGGGTTAGTGTTAGCGTACGGTTTAGGATTAGGGGACGGGTGAGGTTAAGGCTTCGGGTAAGGGTTAGGGTTAGGGTTAGGGTTAGGAGACGGGGATGGTTTATGGTACATGTTAGGGTACGACAACGATTTAGGGTGAGCGTAGGTTTTAGGGTATGGATTAGTGTTAGCGTACGGGTTAGGATTAGGGGACGGGTGAGGTTAAGGCTTCAGGTAAGGGTTAGGGTTAGGGTTAGGGTTAGAGTTAGGGTTAGGGGACGGGGACGGTTTAGGATACAGGTTAGGGTACGACAACGGTTTAGGGTGAGCGTACGTGTTAGGGTACGGGTTAGTGTTAGCGTACGGGTTAGGATTAGGGGACGGTTGAGGGTAAGGCTTCGGGTAAGGGTTAGGGTTAGTGTTAGGGTTAGGGTTAGGGGACAGGGACGGTTTAGGGTACAGGTTAGGGTACGTCAACGTTTTAGGGTGAGCGTACGTCTTAGGGTACAGGTTAGTGTTAGTGTACGGTTTAGGATTAGGGGACGGGTGAGGGTAAGGCTTCGGGTAAGGGTTAGGGTTAGGGTTATGGTTAGGGTTAGGGGACGGGGACGGTTTAGGGTACAGGATAGGGTACGACAACGGTTTAGGGTGAGCCTACGTGTTAGGGTACGGGTTAGTGTTAGCGTACGGGTTAGGATTAGGGGACGGGTGAGGGTAAGGCTTCGGGAAAGTGTTAGGGTTAGGGTTAGGTTTAGGGTTAGGGGACGGGCACGGTGACGGTTTAGGGTACAGGTTATGGTACGACAACGGTTTAGGGTGAGGGTACGTGTTAGGGTACGGTTTAGTGTTAGCGTATGGGTTAGGATTATGGGACGGGTGAGGGTAAGGCTTCGGGTAAGGGTAAGGGTTAGGTTTAGGGTTAGGGTTAGGGTTAGGGGACGGGGACGGCTTAGGGTACAGGTTAGGGTACGACAACGGTTTCGAGTGAGCGTAAGTGTTAGGGTACGGATTAGTGTTAGCGTACGAGTTAGGATTACGGGACGGGTGAGTGTAAGGCTTCGGGTAAGGGTTTGGGTTAGGGTTCGGCTTAGGGTTAGGGGACGGGGACGGTTTAGGGTACAGGTTAGGGTACGACAACGGTTTAGGGTGAGCGTACGTGTTAGGGTACGGGTTAGTGTTAGCGTACGGGTTAGGATTAGGGGACGGGTGAGGGTAAGGCTACAGGTAAGTGTTAGGGTTAGGGTTAGGGTTAGGGTTAGGGTTAGGGTTAGGGGACGGGGACGGTTTAGCGTACAGGTTAGGGTACGACAACGATTTAGGGTGAGCGTACGTGTTAGGTTACGGGTTAGTGTTAGCGTACGGGTTAGTCTTAGGGAACGGGTGAGGGTAAGGCTTCGGGTAATGGTTAGGGTTAGGGTTAGGGTTAGGGTTAGGGGACTGGGACAGTTTAGGGTAAAGGTTAGGGTACGACAACGGTTTAGGGTGAGCGTATGTGTTAGGGTACGGGTTAGTGTTAGCGTACAGGTTAGGATTAGGGGACGGGTGAGGGTAAGGCTTCGGGTAAGGGTTAGGGTTAGGGTTAGGGTTAGGCTTAGGGGACGGGGACGGTTTAGGGTACAGGTTAGGGTACGACAACGGTTTAGGGTGAGCGTACGTGTTAGGGTACAGGTTAGTGTTAGCGTACGGGTTAGGATTAGGGGACGGGTGAGGGTAAGGCTTCGGGTAAGGGTTATGGTTAGGGTTAGGGTTAGGGTTAGGCTTAGGGGACGGGGACAGTTTAGGGTACAGGTTAGTGTACGACAACGGTTTACGGTGAGCGTACGTGTTAGGGTACGGGTTAGTGTTAGCGTACGGTTAGGATTAGGTTACGGGTGAGGGTAAGGCTTCGGGTAAGGGTTAGGGTTAGGGTTAGGGTTAGGGTTAGGGGACGGGGACGGTTTCGGGTACAGGTTAGGGTACGACAACGGTTTAGGGTGAGCGTACGTGTTAGGGTATGGGTTACTGTTAGCGTACGGGTTAGGATTAGGGGACGGGTGAGGTTAAGGCTTCGGGTAAGGGTTACGGTTTGGGTTAGAGTTAGGTTTAGGGTTAGGGTTAGGGGACGGGGACGGTTTAGGGTACAGGTTAGGGTACGACAATGGTTTAGGGTGAGCGTACGTGTTAGGTTACTTGTTAGTGTTAGCGTACGGGTTAGGATTAGGGGACGGGTGAGGGTAATGCTTCGGGTAAGGGTTAGGGTTAGGGTTAGGGTTAGGGTTAGGGTTAGGGGATGGGGACGGTTTAGGGTACAGGTTAGGGTACGACAATGGTTTAGGGTGAGCGTACGTGTTAGGGTACGTGTTAGTGTTAGCGTACGGGTTAGGAATAGGGGACGGGTGAGGGTAAGGCTTCAAGTAAGGGTTAGGGTTAAGGTTAGGGTTAGGGGACGGGGACGGGGACGCTTTAGGGTACAGGTTAGGGTACGACAACGGTTTAGGGTGAGCGTACGTGTTATGGTGTGGGATAGTGTTTGCGTACGGGTTAGGAATAGGGGACGGGTGAGGGTTAGGCTTCGGGTAAGGGTTAGGGTTAGGGTTAGGGTTAGGGTTAGGGTTAGGGGACGGGGACGGGGACGGTTTAGGGTACAGGTTAGGGTACGACAACGGTTTAGGGTTAGCGTACGTGTTAGGGTACGGGTTAGTGTTAGCGTAAGGGTTAGGATTAGGGGACGGGTGAGGGTAAGGCTACGGGTAAGGTTTAGGGTTAGGGTTAGGGTTAGGGTTAGGGTTAGGGGACGGGGACGGTTTAGGGTACATGTTAGGGTACGACAACGGTTTAGGGTGAGCGTACGTGTTAGGGTACGGGTTAGTGTTAGCGTTCGGGTTAGGATTAGGGGACGGGTGAGGGTAAGGCTTCGGGTAAGGGTTAGGGTTAGGTTTAGGGTTAGGGTTAAAGGACGGGGACGGGGACGGTTTAGGGTACAGGTTAGGGTACGACAACAGTTTAGGGTGAGCGTACGTGTTAGGGTACGGGTTAGTGTTAGCGTACGGGTTAGGATTAGGTGACGGGTGAGGGTAAGACTTCGGGTAAGGGTTAGGGTTAGCGATAGGGTAAGGGGACGGGGACGGTTTAGGGTACACTTTAGAGTACGACAACGGTTTAGGGTGAGCGTACTTGTTAGGGTACGGGTTAGTGTTAGCGTACGGGTTAGGATTAGGGGACGGGTGAGGGTAAGGCTTCGGTAAGGGTTAGGGTTAGGGTTAGGGTTAGGTTTAGGGTTAGGGGACGGGGACGGGGACGGTTTAGGGTACATGTTAGGGTACGACAACGGTTTAGGGTGAGCGTACGTGTTAGGGTACGGGTTAGTGGTAGCGTACGGGTTAGGAATAGGGGACGGGTGAGGGTAAGGCTTCGGGTAAGGGTTAGGGTTAGGGTTAGGGTTAGGGTTAGGGTTAGTTGACGGGTACGGGGACGATTTAGGGTACAGTTTAGGGTACGACAACGGTTTAGGGTGAGCGTACGTGTTACAGTACGGGTTAGTGTTAGCGTACGGGTTAGGATTAGGGGACGGGTGAGCGTAAGGATTCGGGTAAGGGTTAGGGTTAGGCTTAGGGTTAGGGTTAAGGGACGGAGACGGTTTAGGATACAAGTTAGGGTACGACAATGGTTTAGTGTGAGCGTACGTGTTAGGGCATGGGTTAGTGTTAGAGTACGGGTTAGGATTAGGGGAAGGGTGAGGGTAAGGCTTCGGGTAAGGGTTAGGGTTAGGGTTAGGGTTAGGGTTAGGGGATGGGGACGGTTTAGGGTACATGTTAGGGTACGACAACGGTTTAGGGTGAGCGTACGTGTTAGGGTACGGGTTAGTGTTAGCGTACGGGTTAGGATTAGGGGACGGGTGAGGGTAAGGCTTCGGGTAAGGCTTAGTGTTAGGGTTATGGTTAGGGTTAGGGGGCGGGGACGGTTTAGGGTACAGGTTAGGGTACGACAACGGTTTAGGGTGAGCGTACGTTTTGGGTACGTGTTAGTGTTAGCGTACGGTTTAGGATTAGGGGACGGGTGAGGTTAAGGCTTCGGGTAAGGGTTAGGGTTAGGGTTAGGTTTAGGGTTAGGGGATGGGGACGGGGACGGTTTAGGGTACAGGTTAGGGTACGACAACGGTTTAGGGTGAGCGTACGTGTTAGGGTACGGGTTAGTGTTAGCGTACGGGTTAGGATTAGGGGACGGGTGAGGGTAAGGCTTCGGGTAAGTGTTAGGGTTAGGGTTAGGGTTAGGGTTAGGGGACGGGGACGGTTTAGGGTACAGGTTAGGGTACGACAATGGTTTAGGGTGAGCGTACGTGTTAGGGTATGGTTTAGTGTTAGCGTACGGGTTAGGTTTAGGGGACGGGTGAGGGTAAGGCTTCTGGTAAGGGTTAGGTTTACGGTTAGGGTTAGGGTTAGGGTTAGGGAACGGGGACGGTTTAGGGTACAGGTTAGGGTATGACAACGGTTTAGGGTGAGCTTACGTGTTAGGGTACGGGTTAGTGTTCGCGTACGGGTTAGGATTAGGGGACGGGTGAGGGTAAGGCTTCGGGAAAGCGTTAGGGTTAGGGATAGGGTTAGGGTTAGGGGCCGGGCACGGGAACGGTTTACGGTACAGGTTAGGGTACGACACCGGTTTAGGGTGAGGGTACGTGTTAGGGTACGGGTTAGTGTTAGCGTACGAGTTAGGATTAGGGGACGGGTTAGGGTAAGGCTTCGGGTAAGGGTTAGGGTTAGGGTTAGGGTTAGGGTTAGGGTTAGGGTTAGGGGACGGGGACGGTTTAGGGTACAGGTTAGGGTACGACAACCTTTTAGGGTGAGCGTACGTGTTAGGGTACGGGTTAGTGTTAGCGTACGGTTTAGGATTAGGGGACGGGTGAGGGTAAGGCTTCGGGTAAGGGTTAGGCTTAGGCTTAGGGTTAGGGTTAGGGTTAGGGGACGGGGACGGTTTAGGGTACAGGTTAGGGTACGACAACGGTTTAGGATGAGCGTAAGTGTTAGGGTACGGTTTAGTGTTAGCGTACGGGTAAGGATTAGGGGACGGGTGAGGGTAAGGCTTCGGGTAAGGGTTAGTGTTAGGGTTAGAGTTAGGGTTAGGGTTACGGGACGGGGACGGTTTAGGGTATAGGTTAGGGTACGGCAACGGTTTAGGGTGAGCGTAAGTGTTAGGGTACGGGTTAGTGTTAGCGTACGTGTTAGGATTAGGGGACGGGTGAGGGTAAGGCTTCGGGTAAGGGTTAGGGTTAGGTTTAGGGTTAGGGGACGGGGACGGGGACGGTATAGGGTACAGGTTAGGGTACAAAAACGGTTTAGGGTGAGCGTACGTGTTAGGGTACGGGTTAGTGTTAGCGTACGGGTTAGGATTAGGGGACGGGTGAGTGTAAGGCTTCGGGTAAGGATTAGGGTTAGGGTTAGTGTTAGGGTTAGGGTTAGGGGACGGGGACGGTTTAGCGTACAGGTTAGGGTACGACAGTGGTTTAGGGTGAGCGTACGTGTTAGGGTACGGGTTAGTGTTAGCGTACGGGTTAGGATTAGGGGACGGGTGAGGGGAAGGCTTCGGATAATGGTTAGGGTTAGGGTTATGGTTAGGGTTAGGGGACGGGGACGGTTTAGGGTACAGGTTAGGGTACGACAACGGTTTAGGGTGAGCGTACGTGTTAGGGTACGGGTTAGTGTTAGCGTACGTGTTAGGATTAGGGGACGGGTGAGGGTAAGGCTTCGGGTAAGGTTTAGGGTTAGGGTTATGGTTAGAGTTAGGGGACGGGGATGGTTTAGGGTAAAGGTTAGGGTACGACAACGGTTTAGGGTGAGCGTACGTGTTAGAGTACGGGTTAGTGTTAGCGTACGGGTTAGGATTAGGGGACGGGTGAGGGTAAGGCTTCGGGTAAGGGTTAGGGTTAGGGTTAGGGGACGGGGACGGGGACGGGGACGGTTTAGGGTACAGGTTAGGGTACGACAACGGTTTAGGGTGAGCGTACGTGTTAGGGTACGGGTTAGTGTTAGCGTACGGGTTAGGATTAGGGGACGGGTGAGGGTAAGGCTTCGGGTAAGTGTTAGGGTTAGGGTTAGGGTTAGGGTTAGGGTTAGGGGACGGGGACGGCTTAGGGTACAGGTTAGGGTACGACAACGGTTTAGAGTGAGCGTAAGTGTTAGGGTACGGATTAGTGTTAGCATACAGGTGAGGATTAGGGGACGGGTGAGTGTAAGGCTTCGGGTAAGGGTTAGGGTTAGGGTTAGGGGACGGGGACGGTTTAGGGTACAGGTTAGGGTACGACAACGGTTTAGGGTGAGCGTACGTGTTAGGGTACGGGTTAGTGTTAGCATACGGGTTAGGAATAGGGGACGGGTGAGGGTAAGGCTACAGGTAAGGGTTAGGTTTAGGGTTAGGGTTAGGGTTAGGGTTAGGGGACGGGGACGGTTTAGGGTACAGGTTAGGGTACGACAACGGTTTAGAGTGAGCGTAAGTGTTAGGGTACGGATTAGTGTTAGCGTACAGGTGAGGATTAGGGGACGGGTGAGTGTAAGGCTTCGGGTAAGGCTTAGGGTTAGGGTTAGGGTTAGGGTTAGGGGACGGGGACGGTTTAGGGTACAGGTTAGTGTACGACAACGGTTTAGGGTGAGCGTACATGTTAGGTTACGGGTTAGTGCTGGCGTACGGGTTAGGATTAGGGGACGGGTGAGAATACAGCTTCGGGTAAGGGTTAGGGTTAGGGTTAGGGGACGGGGACGGGGACGGGGACGGTTTAGGGTACAGGTTAGGGTACGACAACGGTTTAGGGTGAGCGTACGTGTTAGGGTACGGGTTAGTGTTAGCGTACGGGTTAGGATTATGGGACGGGTGAGGGTAAGGCTTCGGGTAAGTGTTAGGGTTAGGGTTAGGGTTAGGGTTAGGGGACGGGGACGGCTTAGGGTACAGGTTAGGGTACGACAACGGTTTAGAGTGAGCGTAAGTGTTAGGGTACGGATTAGTGTTAGCGTACGGGATAGGATTAGGGGACGGGTGAGGGTAAGGCTTCGGGTAAGGGTTAGGTTTAGGGTTAGGGTTAGGGGACGGGGACGGGGACGGGGACGGTTTAGGGTACAGGTAAGGGTACGACAACGGTTTAGGGTGAGCGTACGTGTTAGGGTACTGGTTAGTGTTAGCGTACGGGTTAGGATTAGGGGATGGGTGAGGGTAAGGCTTCGGGTAAAGGTTAGGGTTAGGGTTAGGGTTAGGGTTAGGGTTAGGGGACGGGGACGGTTTAGGGTACAGGTTAGGGTACGACAACGGTTTAGGGTGAGCGTACGTGTTAGGGTACGGGTTAGTGTTAGCGTACGGGTTAGGATTAGGGGACGGTTGAGGGGAAGGCTTCGGGTAAGGGTTAGGGTTAGGGTTAGGGGACAGGGACGTTTTAGGGTACAGGTTAGTGTACGTCAACGGTTTAGGGTGAGCGTACGTGTTAGGGTACGGGTTAGTGTTAGCGTACGGGTTAGGATTAGGGAACGGGTGAGGGTAAGGCTTCGGATAAGGGTTAGGGTTAGGGTTATGGTTAGGGTTAGGGGGCGGGGATGGTTTAGGGTACAGGTTAGGGTACGACAACGTTTTAGCGTGAGCGTACGTTTTGGGTACGTGTTAGTGTTAGCGTACGGTTTAGGATTAGGGGACGGGTGAGGTTAAGGCTTCGGGTAAGGGTTAGGGTTAGGGTTAGGGTTAGGGTTAGGGGATGGGGACGGGGACGGTTTAGGGTACAGGTTAGGGTACGACAACGGTTTAGGGTGAGCGTACGTGTTAGGGTACGGGTTAGTGTTAGCGTACGGGTTAGGATTAGGGGACGGGTGAGGGTAAGGCTTCGGGTAAGCGTTAGGGTTAGGGTTAGGGTTAGGGTTAGGGGACGGGGACGGTTTAGGGTACAGGTTAGGGTACGACAATGGTTTAGGGTGAGCGTACGTGTTAGGGTACGGTTTAGTGTTAGCGTACGGGTTAGGTTTAGGGGACGGGTGAGGGTAAGGCTTCTGGTAAGTGTTAGGTTTACGGTTAGGGTTAGGGTTAGGGTTAGGGAACGGGGACGGTTTAGGGTACAGGTTAGGGTACGACAACGGTTTAGGGTGAGCTTACGTGTTAGGGTACGGGTTAGTGTTCGCGTACGGGTTAGGATTAGGGGACGGGTGAGGGTAAGGCTTCGGGTCAGGGTTAGGGTTAAGGTTAGGGTTAGGGTTAGGGTTAGGGGACGGGGACGGTTTAGGGTACATGTTAGGGTACGACAACGGTTTAGGGTGAGCGTACGTGTTAGGGTATGGGTTATTGTTAGCGTACGGGTTAGGATTAGGGGACAGGTGGGTTAAGGCTTCGGGTAAGGGTTAGGGTTAGGGTTAGGGTTAGGGTTAGGGGACGGGGACGGGGACGGTTTCGGGTACAGGTTAGGGTACGACAACGGTTTAGGGTGAAGGTACGTGTTAGGGTACGGGTTAGTGTTAGCATACGGGTGAGGATTAGGGGACGGGTGAGTGTAAGGCTTCGGGTAAGGGTTAGGGCTAGGGTTAGGGTTAGGGTTAGGGGACGGGGACGGTTTAGGGTACAGGTTAGGGTACGACAACTGTTTAGGGTGAGCGTACGTGTTAGGTTACGGGTTAGTGTTAGCGTACGGGTTAGGTTTAGGGGACGGGTGAGGGTAAGGCTTCGGGTAAGGGTTAGGGTTAGGGTTAGGGTTAGGGTTAGGGGACGGGGACGGTTTAGGGTACAGGTTAGGGTACGACAACGGTTTAGAGTGAGCGTAAGTGTTAGGGTACGGATTAGTGTTAGCGTACAGGTGAGGATTAGGGGACGGGTGAGTGTAAGGCTTCGGGTAAGGGTTAGGGTTAGGGTTAGGGTTAGAGTTAGGGGACGGGGACGGTTTAGGGTACAGGTTAGTGTACGACAACGGTTTAGGGTGAGCGTACATGTTAGGTTACGGGTTAGTGCTGGCGTACGTGTTAGGATTAGGGGACGGGTGAGGATACGGCTTCGGGTAAGGGTTAGGGTTACGGTTAGGAGACGGGGACGGGGACGGGGACGGTTTAGGGTACAGGTTAGGGTACGACAACGGTTTAGGTTGAGCGTACGTGTTAGGGTACGGTTTAGTGTTAGCGTACGGGTTAGGATTAGGGGACGGGTGAGGGTAAGGCTTCGGGTAAGTGTTAGGGTTAGGGTTAGGGTTAGGGTTAGGGTTAGGGGACGGGGACGGCTTAGGGTACAGGTTAGGGTACGACAACGGTTTAGAGTGAGCGTAAGTGTTAGGGTACGGATTAGTGTTAACGTACAGGTGAGGATTAGGGGACGGGTGAGGGTAAGGCTTCGGGTAAGGGTTAGGGTTAGGGTTAGGGTTAGGGTTAGGGGACGGGGACGGTTTAGGGTACAGGTTAGGGTACGACAACGGTTTTTGGTGAGCATACGTGTTAGGGTACGTTTTAGTGTTAGCGTATGGGGTAGGATTAGGGGACGGGTGAGGGTAAGGCTTCGGGTAAGGGTTAGTGTTAGGGTTAGGGTTAGGGTTAGGGGACGGGGACAGGGACGGTTTAGGGTACAGGTTAGGGTACGACAACGGTTTAGGGTGAGCGTACATATTAGGGTATGGGTTAGTGTTAGCGTACGGGTTAGGATTAGAGGACGGGTGAGGGTAAGGCTTCGGGTAAGGGTTAGGTTTAGGGTTAGGGTTAGGGGACGGGGACGGGGACGGGGACGGTTTAGGGTACAGGTAAGGGTACGACAACGGTTTAGGGTGAGCGTACGTGTTAGGGTACTGGTTAGTGTTAGCGTACGGGTTAGGATTAGGGGATGGGTGAGGGTAAGGCTTCGGGTAAAGGTTAGGGTTAGGGTTAGGGTTAGGGTTAGGGTTAGGGGACGGGGACGGTTTAGGGTACAGGTTAGGGTACGACAACGGTTTACGGTGAGCGTACGTGTTAGGGTACAGGTTAGTGTTAGCGTACGGGTTAGGATTAGGGGACGGTTGAGGGGAAGGCTTCAGGTAAGGGTTAGGGTTAGGGTTAGGGTTAGGGGTAGGGTTAGGGGACAGGGACGTTTTAGGGTACAGGTTAGTGTACGTCAACGGTTTAGGGTGAGCGTACATGTTAGGGTACGGGTTAGTGTTAGTGTAGGGGTTAGGATTAGGGGACGGGTGAGGGTAAGGCTTCGGGTAAGGGTTAGGGTTAGGGTTAGGGTTAGGGTTAGGGTTAGGGGACGGGGACGGTTTAGGGTACAGGTTAGGGTACGACAAAGGTTTAGAGTGAGCGTAAGTGTTAGGGTACGGATTAGTGTTAGCGTACGGGTTAGGATTAGGGGACGGGTGAGTGTAAGGCTTCGGATAAGGGTTAGGGTTCGGGTTAGGGTTAGGGTTAGGGTTAGGGGACGGGGACGGTTTAGGGTACAGTTTAGGGTACGACAACGGATTAGGGTGAGCGTACGTGTTAGCGTACGGGTTAGTGTTAGCGTACGGGTTAGGATTAGGGGACGGGTGAGTGTAAGGCTACAGGTAAGGGTTAGGGTTAGGGTTAGCGTTAGGGTTAGGGTTAGGGTTAGGGGACGGGGACGGTTTAGGGTACAGGTTAGGGTATGACAACGATTTAGGGTGAGCGTACGTGATAGGTTACGGGTTAGTGTTAGCGTACGGGTTAGGATTAGGGGACGGGTGAGGGTAAGGCTTCGGGTA
Organism: Delphinapterus leucas; assembly: GCF_059928025.1. NCBI lineage: Eukaryota > Metazoa > Chordata > Mammalia > Artiodactyla > Monodontidae > Delphinapterus > Delphinapterus leucas. The sequence continues at coordinate 3,382,031 of NW_028322246.1, read as the reverse complement.
AGGGTTACGGTTAGGGTTAGGGTAAGGGTTAGGGGATGGGGACAGTTTAGGGTACAGGTTAGGCTACGACAACGGTTTAGGGTGAGCGTACGTGTTAGGGTACGGGTAAGTGTTAGCGCACGGGTTAGGATTAGGGGGAGGGTGAAGGTAAGGCTTCGAGTAAGGGTTAGGGTTAGGGTTAGGGTTAGGGTTAGTCTTAGGGGACGGGGACGGTTTAGGGTACAGGTTAGTGTACGACAACGGTTTAGGGTGAGCGTACGTGTTAGGGTACGGGTTAGTGTTAGCGTACGGGTTAGGATTAGGGTACGGGTGAGGGTAAGGCTTCGGGTAAGGGTAAGGGTTAGGGTTAGGGTTAGGGTTAGGGGACGGGGACGGGGACGGTTTAGGGTACAGGTTAGGGTACGACAATGGTTTAGGGTGAGCGTACGTGTTAGGGTATGGGTTAGTGTTAGCGTACGGGTTCGGGTTAGGGGACGGGTGAGGTTAAGGCTTTGGGTATTGGTTAGGGTTTGGGTTAGAGTTAGGTTTAGGGTTAGGGTTAGGGGACGGGGACGGTTTAGGGTACAGGTTAGGGTACGACAACGGTTTAGGGTGAGCGTACGTGTTAGGCTACGGGTTAGTGTTAGCGTACGGGTTAGGATTAGGGGACGCGTGAGGGTAAGACTTCGGGTAAGGTTTAGGGTTAGGGCTAGGGTTAGGGTTAGGGTTAGGGGCCTGGGACAGTTATGATTTAGGGTACAGGTTAGGGTACGACCACTGTATAGGGTGAGCGTACATGTTAGGGTATGGGTTAGTGTTAGCGTACGGGTTAGGATTAGGGGACGGTTGAGGGTAAGGCTTCGGGCAATGGTTAGGGTTAGGGTTAGGGTTAGGGTTAGGGGACGGGGACGGTTTAGGGTACAGGTTAGGGCACGACAATGGTTTAGGGTGAGCATATGTGTTAGGGTACGTGTTAGTGTTAGCGTACGGCTTAGGATTAGGGGACGGGTGAGGGTAAGGCTTCGGGTAAGGTTTAGGGTTAAGGTTAGGGTAAGGGTTAGGGGACGGGGACGGTTTAGGGTACAGGTTAGGGTACGACAACGGTTTAGGGTGAGCGTACGTGTTAGGGTACGGGTTAGTGTTAGGGTACGGTTTAGGATTAGGTGACGGGTGAGGGTAAGGCTTCGGGTAAGGGTTAGGGTTAGGGTTAGAGTTAGGGGACGGGGACGGTTTAGGGTACAAGTTAGGGTACGACAACGGTTTAGGGTGAGCGTACGTGTTAGGGTATGGGTTAGAGTTAGCGTACGGGTTAGGATTAGGGGACGGGTGAGGGGAAGGCTTCGGGTAATGGTTAGGGTTAGGGTTAGGTTTAGGGTTAGGGGACGGGGACGGTTTAGGGTACAGGTTAGTGTACGACAACGATTTACGGTGAGCGTACGTGTTAGGGTACGGGTTAGTGTTAGCGTACGTGTTAGGATTAGGGGACGGGTGAGGGTAAGGCTTCGGGTAAGGGTTATGGTTAGGGTTAGGGTTAGGGTTAGGGGACGGGAACAGGGACGGTTTAGGGTACAGGTTAGGGTATGACAACGGTTTAAGGTGAGCGTACATGTTAGGGTATGTGTTAGTGTTAGCGTACGGGTTAGGATTAGAGGACGGGTGAGGGTAAGGCTTTGGGTAAGGGTTAGGTTTAGGGTTAGGGTTAGGGGACGGGGACGGGGACGGGGACGGTTTAGGGTACAGGTAAGTGTACGACAATGGTTTAGGGTGAGCGTACGTGTTAGGGTACTGGTTAGTGTTAGCGTACGGGTTAGGATTAGGGGATGGGTGAGGGTAAGGCTTCGGGTAAAGGTTAGGGTTAGGGTTAGGGTTAGGGTTAGGGGACGGGGACGGTTTAGGGTACAGGTTAGTGTACGACAACGATTTAGGGTGAGCGTACGTGTTAGGGTACGGGTTAGTGTTAGTGTACGGGTTAGGATTAGGGGACGGGTGAGGGTAAGGTTTCGGGTAAGGGTTAGCGTTAGGGTTAGGGTTAGGGTTTGGGTTAGGGGACGGGGACGGTTTAGGGTACAGGTTAGGGTACGACGACGGTTTAGGGTGAGCGTACGTGTTAGGGTACGGGTTAGTGTTAGCGTACGGGTGAGGATTAGGGGAAGGGTGAGTGTAAGGCTTCGGGTAAGGGTTACGGTTATGATTAGGGTTAGGGTTAGGGTTAGTGGACGGGGACGGTTTAGGGTACAGGTTAGGGTACGACAACGGTTTATGGTGAGCGTACGTGTTAGGGAACGGGTTAGTGTTAGCGTACGGGTTAGGATTAGGGGACGGGTGAGGGTAAGGCTTCGGGAAAGGGTTAGGGTTAGGGTTAGGTTTAGGGTTAGGGGACGGGCATGGGGACGGTTTAGGGTAAAGGTTAGGGTACGACAATGGTTTAGGGTGAGGGTACGTGTTAGGGTACGGGTTAGTGTTAGCGTACAGGTTAGGATTAGGGGACGGGTGAGGGTAAGGCTTCGGGTAAGGGTTAGGGTTAGGGTTAGGGTTAGGGGACGGGGATGGCTTAGGGTACAGGTTAGGGTACGACAACGGTTTAGAGTGAGCCTAAGTGTTAGGGTACGGATTAGTGTTAGCGTACGGGTTAGGATTAGGGGACGGGTGAGTGTAAGGCTTCGGGTAAGGGTTAGGGTTAGGGTTAGGGTTAGGGTTAGGGGACGGGGACGGGGACGGTTTAGGGTACAGGTTAGTGTACGACAACGGTTTAGGGTGAGCGTACGTGTTAGGGTACGGGTTAGTGTTAGCGTACGGATTAGGATTAGGGGACGGGTGAGGGTAAGGCTACAGGTAAGGGTTAGGGTTAGGGTTAGGGTTTGGGTTAGGGTTAGGGGACGGGGACGGTTTAGGGTACAGGTTAGGGTACGACAACGATTTAGGGTGAGCGTACGTGTTAGGTTACGGGTTAGTGTTAGCGTACGGGTTAGGATTAGGGAACGGGTGAGGGTAAGGCTTCGGGTAAGGGTTACGGTTAGGGTTAGGGTTAGGGTTAGGGGACGGGGACAGTTTAGGGTACAGGTTAGGGTACGACAACGGTTTAGGGTGAGCGTACGTGTTAGGGTACGGGTTAGTGTTAGCGTACGGGTTAGGATTACGGGACGGGTGAAGGTAAGGCTTCGGCTAAGGGTTAGGGTTAGGGTTAGGTTTAGGGGACGGGGACGGTTTAGGGTACAGGTTAGGGTACGACAACGGTTTAGGGTGAGCGTACGTGTTAGGGTACGGGTTAGTGTTACCGTACGGTTTAGGATTAGGGGACGGGTGAGTGTATGGCTTCGGGTAAGGGTGAGGGTTAGGGTTAGGCTTAGGGGATGGGGACGGTTTAGGGTACAGGTTAGTGTACGACAATGGTTTAGGGTGAGCGTACGTGTTAGGGTACGGGTTAGTGTTAGCGTACGTGTTAGGATTAAGGTATGGGTGAGGGTAAGGCTTCGGGTAAGGGTTAGGGTTAGGGTTAGGGTTAGGGTTAGGGGACGGGGACGGTTTAGGGTAAAGGTTAGGGTACGACAACGGTTTAGGGTGAGCGTACGTGTTAGGGTACGGGTTAGTGTTAGCGTACGGGTTAGGATTAGGGGACGGGTGAGGGTAAGGCTTCGGGTAAGGTTTAGGGTTAGGGTTAGGGTTAGGGTTAGGGTTAGGGGACGGGGACGGTTTAGGGTACAGGTTAGGGTACGACAACGGTTTAGGGTGAGCGTACGTGTTAGGGTACGGTTTAGTGTTAGCGTACGGGTTAGGAATAGGGGACGGGTGAGGGTAAGACTTCGGCTAAGGGTTAGGGTTAGCGATAGGGTTAGGGGACGGGGACGGTTTAGGGTACACGTTAGAGTACGACAACGGTTTAGGGTGAGCGTACGTGTTAGGGTACGGGATAGTGTTAGCGTACGGGTTAGGATTAGGGGACGGGTGAGGGTAAGGCTTCGGGTAAGGGTTAGGGTTAGGGTTAGGGTTAGGGTTAGGGTTAGGGGACGGGGATGGTTTAGGGTACAGGTTAGTGTACGACAACGGTTTAGGGTGAGCGTACGTGTTAGGGTACGTTTTACTGTTAGCGTACGGGTTAGGATTAGGGGACGGGTGAGGGTAAGGCTTCGGGTAAGTGTTAGGGTTAGGGTTAGGATTAGGTTTAGGGTTAGGGGACGGGGACGGGGACGGTTTAGGGTACAGGTTAGGGTACGACAACGGTTTAGGGTGAGCATACGTGTTAGGGTACGGGTTAGTGTTAGCGTACGGGTTAGGAATAGGGGACGGGTGAGGGTAAGGCTTCGGGTAAGGTTTAGGGTTAGCCTTAGGGTTAGGGTTAAGGGACGGAGACGGTTTCGGATACAGGTTAGGGTACGACAATGGTTTAGTATGAGCGTACGTGTTAGGGCATGGGTTAGTGTTAGCGTACGGGTTAGGATTAGGGGACGGGTGAGGGTAAGGCTTCGGGTAAATGTTAGGGTTAGGATTAGTGTTAGGGTTAGGGTTAGGGGATGGGGACGGTTTAGGGTACAGGTTAGGGTACGACAACGGTTTAGGGTGAGCGTACGTGTTAGGGTACGGGTTAGTGTTAGCGTACGGGTTAGGATTAGGGGACAGGTGAGGGTAAGGCTTCGGGTAAGGGTTAGGATTAGGGTTAGGGTTAGGGTTAGGGGGCGGGGACGGTTTAGGGTACATGTTAGGGTACGACAACGGTTTAGGGTGAGCGTACGTTTTGGGTACGGGTTAGTGTTAGCGTACGGTTTAGGATTAGGGGACGGGTGAGGTTAAGGCTTCGGGTACGGGTTAGGGTTAGGGTTAGGGTTAGGAGACGGGGATGGTTTATGGTACATGTTAGGGTACGACAACGATTTAGGGTGAGCGTAGGTTTTAGGGTATGGATTAGTGTTAGCGTACGGGTTAGGATTAGGGGACGGGTGAGGTTAAGGCTTCAGGTAAGGGTTAGGGTTAGGGTTAGGGTTAGAGTTAGGGTTAGGGGACGGGGACGGTTTAGGATACAGGTTAGGGTACGACAACGGTTTAGGGTGAGCGTACGTGTTAGGGTACGGGTTAGTGTTAGCGTACGGGTTAGGATTAGGGGACGGTTGAGGGTAAGGCTTCGGGTAAGGGTTAGGGTTAGGGTTAGGGTTAGGGTTAGGGGACAGGGACGGTTTAGGGTACAGGTTAGGGTACGTCAACGGTTTAGGGTGAGCGTACGTCTTTGGGTACGGGTTAGTGTTAGTGTACGGGTTAGGATTAGGGGACGGGTGAGGGTAAGGCTTCGGGTAAGGGTTAGGGTTAGGGTTAGGGGACGGGGACGGTTTAGGGTACAGGATAGGGTACGACAACGGTTTAGGGTGAGCGTACGTGTTAGGGTACGGGTTAGTGTTAGCGTACGGGTTAGGATTAGGGGACGGGTGAGGGTAAGGCTTCGGGAAAGTGTTAGGGTTAGGGTTAGGTTTAGGTTTAGGGGACGGGCACGGGGACGGTTTAGGGTACAGGTTATGGTACGACAACGGTTTAGGGTGAGGGTACGTGTTAGGGTACGGGTTAGTGTTAGCATATGGGTTAGGATTATGGGACGGGTGAGGGTAAGGCTTCGGGTAAGGGTAAGGGTTAGGTTTAGGGTTGGGTTAGGGTTAGGGGACGGGGACGGCTTAGGGTACAGGTAAGGGTACGACAACGGTTTCGAGTGAGCGTAAGTGTTAGGGTACGGATTAGTGTTAGCGTACGAGTTAGGATTAGGGGACGGGTGAGTGTAAGGCTTCGGGTAAGGGTTAGGGTTAGGGTTAGGCTTACGGTTAGGGGACGGGGACGGTTTAGGGTACAGGTTAGGGTACGACAACGGTTTAGGGTGAGCGTACGTGTTAGGGTACGGGTTAGTGTTAGCGTACGGGTTAGGATTAGGGGACGGGTGAGGGTAAGGCTACAGGTAAGGGTTAGGGTTAGGGTTAGGTTTAGGTTTAGGGGACGGGGACGGTTTAGCGTACAGGTTAGGGTACGACAACGATTTAGGGTGAGCGTACGTGTTAGGTTACGGGTTAGTGTTAGCGTACGGGTTAGTCTTAGGGAACGGGTGAGGGTAAGGCTTCGGGTAATGGTTAGGGTTAGGGTTAGGGTTAGGGTTAGGGGACGGGGACAGTTTAGGGTACAGGTTAGGGTACGACAACGGTTTAGGGTGAGCGTATGTGTTAGGGTACGGGTTAGTGTTAGCATACAGGTTAGGATTAGGGGACGGGTGAGGGTAAGGCTTCGGGTAAGGGTTAGGGTTAGGGTTAGGGTTAGGGTTAGGGGACGGGGACAGTTTAGGGTACAGGTTAGGGTACGACAACGGTTTAGGGTGAGCGTATGTGTTAGGGTACGGGTTAGTGTTAGCATACAGGTTAGGATTAGGGGACGGGTGAGGGTAAGGCTTCGGGTAAGGGTTAGGGTTAGGGTTAGGGTTAGGGTTAGGGGACGGGGACGGTTTAGGGTACAGGTTAGGGTACGACAAAGGTTTAGGGTGAGCGTACGTGTTAGGGTACAGGTTAGTGTTAGCGTACGGGTTAGGATTAGGGGACGGGTGAGGGTAAGGCTTCGGGTAAGGGTTAGGGTTAGGGTTAGGGTTAGGGTTAGGCTTAGGGGACGGGGACAGTTTAGGGTACAGGTTAGTGTACGACAACGGTTTAGGGTGAGCGTACGTGTTAGGGTACGGGTTAGTGTTAGCGTACGGGTTAGGATTAGGTTACGGGTGAGGGTAAGGCTTCGGGTAAGGGTTAGGGTTAGGGTTAGGGTTAGGGTTAGGGGACGGGGATGGTTTAGGGTACAGGTTAGGGTACGACAACGGTTTAGGGTGAGCGTACGTGTTAGGGTATGGGTTAGTGTTAGCGTACGGGTTAGGATTAGGGGACGGGTGAGGTTAAGGCTTCGGGTAAGGGTTAGGGTTTGGGTTAGAGTTAGGTTTAGGGTTAGGGTTAGGGGACGGGGACGGTTTAGGGTACAGGTTAGGGTACGACAATGGTTTAGGGTGAGCGTACGTGTTAGGTTACGTGTTAGTGTTAGCGTACGGGTTAGGATTAGGGGACGGGTGAGGGTAAGGCTTCGGGTAAGGGTTAGGGTTAGGGTTAGGGTTAGGGTTAGGGTTAGGGGATGGGGACGGTTTAGGGTACTGGTTAGTGTACGACAATGGTTTAGGGTGAGCGTACGTGTTAGGGTACGTGTTAGTGTTAGCGTACGGGTTAGGAATAGGGGACGGGTGAGGGTAAGGCTTCAAGTAAGGGTTAGGGTTAAGGTTAGGGTTAGGGGACGGGGACGGGGACGCTTTAGGGTACAGGTTAGGGTACGACAACGGTTTAGGGTGAGCGTACGTGTTATGGTGTGGGTTAGTGTTTGCGTACGGGTTAGGAATAGGGGACGGGTGAGGGTAAGGCTTCGGGAAAGTGTTAGGGTTAGGGTTAGGGTTAGGTTTAGGGTTAGGGGACGGGGACGGGGACGGTTTAGGGTACATGTTAGGGTACGACAACGGTTTAGGGTTAGCGTACGTGTTAGGGTACGGGTTAGTGTTAGCGTAAGGGTTAGGATTAGGGGACGGGTGAGGGTAAGGCTACGGGTAAGGTTTAGGGTTAGGGTTAGGCTTAGGGTTAGGGTTAGGGGACGGGGACGGTTTAGGGTACATGTTAGGGTACGACAACGGTTTAGGGTGAGCGTACGTGTTAGGGTACGGGTTAGTGTTAGCCTTCGGGTTAGGATTAGGGGACGGGTGAGGGTAAGGCTTCGGGTAAGGGTTAGGGTTAGGGTTAGGGTTAGGGTTAAAGGACGGGGACGGGGACGGTTTAGGGTACAGGTTAGGGTACGACAACGGTTTAGGGTGAGCGTACGTGTTAGGGTACGGGTTAGTGTTAGCGTACGGGTTAGGATTAGGGGACGGGTGAGGGTAAGACTTCGGGTAAGGGTTAGGGTTAGCGATAGGGTTAGGGGACGGGGACGGTTTAGGGTACACGTTAGAGTACGACAACGGTTTAGGGTGAGCGTACTTGTTAGGGTACGGGTTAGTGTTAGCGTACGGGTTAGGATTAGGGTACGTGTGAGGGTAAGGCTTCGGGTAAGGGTTAGGGTTAGGGTTAGGGTTAGGTTTAGGGTTAGGGGACGGGGACGGGGACGGTTTAGGGTACATGTTAGGGTACGACAACGGTTTAGGGTGAGCGTACGTGTTAGGGTACGGGTTAGTTTTAGCGTACGGGTTAGAAATAGGGGACGGGTGAGGGTAAGGCTTCGGGTAAGGGTTAGGGTTAGGGTTAGGGTTAGGGTTAGGGTTAGGTGACGGGTACGGGGACGATTTAGGGTACAGTTTAGGGTACGACAACGGTTTAGGGTGAGCGTACGTGTTAGGGTACGGGTTAGTGTTAGCGTACGGGTTAGGATTAGGGGACGGGTGAGGGTAAGGATTCGGGTAAGGGTTAGGGTTAGGCTTAGGGTTAGGGTTAAGGGACGGAGACGGTTTAGGATACAAGTTAGGGTACGACAATGGTTTAGTGTGAGCGTACGTGTTAGGGCATGGGTTAGTGTTAGAGTACGGGTTAGGATTAGGGGACGGGTGAGGGTAAGGCTTCGGGTAAGTGTTAGGGTTAGGGTTAGGGTTAGGGTTAGGGTTAGGGGATGGGGACGGTTTAGGGTACAGGTTAGGGTACGACAAAGGTTTAGTGTGAGCGTACGTGTTAGGGTACGGGTTAGTGTTAGCGTACGGGTTAGGATTAGGGGACGGGTGAGGGTAAGGCTTCGGGTAAGGGTTAGGGTTAGGGTTATGGTTATGGTTAGGGGGCGGGGACGGTTTAGGGTACAGGTTAGGGTACGACAACGGTTTAGGGTGAGCGTACGTTTTGGTTACGTGTTAGTGTTAGCGTACGGTTTAGGATTAGGGGACGGGTGAGGTTAAGGCTTCGGGTAAGGGTTAGGGTTAGGGTTAGGGTTAGGGTTAGGGGATGGGGACGGGGACGGTTTAGGGTACAGGTTAGGGTACGACAACGGTTTAGGGTGAGCGTACGTGTTAGGGTACGGGTTAGTGTTAGCGTACGGGTTAGGATTTGGGGTCGGGTGAGGGTAAGGCTTCGGGTAAGGGTTAGGGTTAGGGTTAGGGTTAGGGTTAGGGGACGGGGACGGTTTAGGATACAGGTTAGGGTACGACAATGGTTTAGGGTGAGCGTACGTGTTAAGGTACGGTTTAGTGTTAGCGTACGGGTTAGGTTTAGGGGACGGGTGAGGGTAAGGCTTCTGGTAAGGGTTAGGTTTACGGTTAGGGTTAGGTTTAGGGTTAGGGAACGGGGACGGTTTAGGGTACAGGTTAGGGTACGACAACGGTTTAGGGTGAGCTTACGTGTTAGGGTGCGGGTTAGTGTTCGCGTACGGGTTAGGATTAGGGGACGGGTGAGGGTAAGGCTTCGGGTCAGGGTTAGGGTTAAGGTTAGGGTTAGGGTTAGGGTTAGGGGACGGGGACGGTTTAGGGTACATGTTAGGGTACGACAACGGTTTAGGGTGAGCGTACGTGTTACGGTATGGGTTATTGTTAGCGTACGGGTTAGGATTAGGGGACGGGTGGGGTAAGGCTTCGGGTAAGGGTTAGGGTTAGGGTTAGGGTTAGGGGACGGGGACGGGGACGGTTTCGGGTACAGGTTAGGGTACGACAACGGTTTAGGGTGAGGGTACGTGTTAGGGTACGGGTTAGTGTTAGCATACGGGTGAGGATTAGGGGACGGGTGAGTGTAAGGCTTCGGGTAAGGGTTAGGGTTAGGGTTAGGGTTAGGGTTAGGGGACGGGGACGGTTTAGGGTACAGGTTAGGGTACGACAACTGTTTAGGGTGAGCGTACGTGTTAGGGTACGGGTTAGTGTTAACGTACGGGTTAGGATTAGGGGACGGGTGAGGGTAAGGCTTCGGGAAAGGGTTAGGGTTAGGGATAGGGTTAGGGTTAGGGGACGGGCACGGGGACGGTTTACGGTACATGTTAGGGTACGAAACCGGTTTAGGGTGAGGGTACGTGTTAGGGTACGGGTTAGTGTTAGCGTACCAGTTAGGATTAGGGGACGGGTTAGGGTAAGGCTTCGGGTAAGGGTTAGGGTTAGGGTTAGGGTTAGGGTTAGGGTTAGGGGACGGGGACGGTTTAGGGTACAGGTTAGGGTACGACAACGTTTTACGGTGAGCGTACGTGTTAGGGTACGGGTTAGTGTTAGCGTACGGGTTAGGATTAGGGGACGGGTGAGGGTAAGGCTTCGGGTAAGGGTTAGGCTTAGGCTTAGGGTTAGGGTTAGGGTTAGGGGACGGGGACGGTTTAGGGTACAGGTTAGGGTACGACAACGGTTTAGGATGAGCGTAAGCGTTAGGGTACGGTTTAGTGTTAGCGTACGGGTAAGGATTAGGGGACGGGTGAGGGTAAGGCTTCGGGTAAGGGTTAGTGTTAGGGTTAGAGTTAGGGTTAGGGTTACGGGACGGGGACGGTTTAGGGTACAGGTTAGGGTACGGCAACGGTTTAGGGTGAGCGTACGTGTTAGGGTACGGGTTAGTGTTAGCGTACGGGTTAGGATTAGGGGACGGGTGAGGGTAAGGCTTCGGGTAAGGGTTAGGGTTAGGTTTAGGGTTAGGGGACGGGGACGGGGACGGTATAGGGTACAGGTTAGGGTACAAAAACGTTTTAGGGTGAGCGTACGTGTTAGGGTACGGGTTAGTGTTAGCCTACGGGTTAGGATTAGGGGACGGGTGAGTGTAAGGCTTCGGGTAAGGATTAGGGTTAGGGTTAGTGTTAGGGTTAGGGTTAGGGGACGGGGACGGTTTAGCGTACAGGTTAGGGTACGACAGTGGTTTAGGGTGAGCGTACGTGTTAGGGTACGGGTTAGTGTTAGCGTACGGGTTAGGATTAGGGGACGGGTGAGGGTAAGGCTTCGGATAATGGTTAGGGTTAGGGTTATGGTTAGGGTTAGGGGACGGGGACGGTTTAGGGTACAGGTTAGGGTACGACAACGGTTTAGGGTGAGCGTACGTGTTAGGGCACGGGTTAGTGTTAGCGTACGGGTTAGGATTAGGGGACGGGTGAGTGTAAGGCTTCGGGTAAGGGTTAGGTTTAGTGTTATGGTTAGGGTTAGGGGACGGGGATGGTTTAGGGTAAAGGTTAGGGTACGACAACGGTTTAGGGTGAGCGTACGTGTTAGGGTACGGGTTAGTGTTAGCGTACGGGTTAGGATTAGGGGACTGGTGACGGTAAGGCTTCGGGTAAGTGTTAGGGTTAGGGTTAGGGTTAGGGTTAGGGTTAGGGGACGGGGACAGCTTAGGGTACAGGTTAGGGTACGACAGCGGTTTAGAGTGAGCATAAGTGTTAGGGTACGGATTAGCGTTAGCGTACAGGTGAGGATTAGGGGACGGGTGAGTGTAAGGCTTCGGGTAAGGGTTAGGGTTAGGTTTAGGGTTAGGGTTAGGGTTAGGGGACGGGGACGGTTTAGGGTACAGGTTAGGGTACAACAACGGTTTAGGGTAAGCGTACGTGTTAGGGTACGGGTTAGTGTTAGCGTACGGGTTAGGAATAGGGGACGGGTGAGGGTAAGGCTACAGGTAAGCGTTAGGGTTAGGGTTAGGGTTAGGGTTAGGGTTAGGGGACGGGGACGGTTTAGGGTACAGGTTAGGGTACGACAACGATTTAGGGTGAGCGTACGTGTTAGGTTACGGGTTAGAGTTAGCGTACGGGTTAGGATTAGGGGACGGGTGAGGGTAAGGCTTCGGGTAAGGGTTAGGGTTAGGGTTAGTGTTAGGGTTAGGGGACGGGGACGGTTTAGGGTACAGGTTAGGGTACGACAACGGTTTAGAGTGAGCGTAAGTGTTAGGGTACGGATTAGTGTTAGCGTACAGGTCAGGATTAGGGGACGGGTGAGTGTAAGGCTTCGTGTAAGGGTTAGGGTTAGGGTTAGGGTTAGGGTTAGGGGACGGGGACGGTTTAGGGTACAGGTTAGTGTACGACAACGGTTTAGGGTGAGCGTACATGTTAGGTTACGGGTTAGTGCTGGCGTACGGGTTAGGATTAGGGGACGGGTGAGGATACAGCTTCGGGTAAGGGTTAGGGTTAGGGTTAGGGGCCGGGGACATTTATGATTTAGGGTATAGGTTAGGGTACGACCACTGTTTAGGGTGAGCGTACGTGTTAGGGTACGGGTTAGTGTTAGCGTACGGGTTAGGATTAGGGGACGTTTGAGGGTAAGGCTTCGGGTAAGGGTTAGGGTTAGGGTTAGGGTTAGGGTTAGGGGACGGGGACGGTTTAGGGTACATGTTAGGGTACGACAATGGTTTAGGGTGAGCATACGTGTTAGGGTACGTGTTAGTGTTAGCGTTCGGGTTAGGATTAGGGGACGGGTGAGGGTAAGGCTTCGGGTAAGTGTTAGGGTTAAGGTTAGGGTTAGGGTTAGGGTTAGGGGACGGGGACGGTTTAGGGTAAAGGTTAGGGTACGACAACGGTTTAGGGTGAGCGTACGTGTTATGGTGTGGGTTAGTGTTTGCGTACGGGTTAGCAATAGGGGACGGGTGAGGGTAAGGCTTCGGGTAAGGGTTAGGGTTAGGGTTAGGGTTAGGGTTAGGGGACGGGGATGGGGACGGGGACGGTTTAGGGTACAGGTTAGGGTACGACAACGGTTTAGTGTGAGCGTACGTGTTAGGGTACGGGTTAGTGTTAGCGTACGGGTTAGGATTAGGGGACGGGTGATGGTAAGGCTTCGGGTAAGGTTTAGGGTTAGGGTTAGGGTTAGGGTTAGGGTTAGGGGACGGGGACGGTTTAGGGTACATGTTAGGGTACGACAACCGTTTAGGGTGAGCGTACCTGTTAGGTTACGGGTTAGTGTTAGCGTACGGGTTAGGTTTAGGTGACGGGTGAGGGTAAGGCTTCGGGTAAGGGTTAGGGTTAGGGATAGGGTTAGGGTTAAGGGACGGGGACGGGGACGGTTTAGGGTACAGGTTAGGGTACGACAACGGTTTAGGGTGAGCGTACGTGTTAGGGTACGGGTTAGTGTTAGCGTACGGTTAGGAATAGGGGACGGGTGAGGGTAAGACTTCGGGTAAGGGTTAGGGTTAGCGATAGGGTTAGGGGCCGGGGACGGTTTAGGGTACACGTTAGAGTACGACAACGGTTTAGGGTGAGCGTACGTGTTAGGGTACGGGTTAGTGTTAGCGTACGGGTTAGGATTAGGGGACGGGTGAGGGTAAGGCTTCTGGTAAGGGTTAGGGTTAGGGTTAGGGTTAGGGTTAGGGTTAGGGGACGGGGACGGTTTAGGGTACAGGTTAGGGTACGACAACGGTTTAGGGTGAGCGTACGTGTTAGGGTACGTTTTAGTGTTACCGTACGGGTTAGGATTAGGGGACGGGTGAGGGTAAGGCTTCGGGTAAGGGTTAGGGTTAGGGTTAGGGTTAGGTTTAGGGTTAGGGGACGGGGACGGGGACGGTTTAGGGTACAGGTTAGGGTACGACAACGGTTTAGGGTGAGCGTACGTGTTAGGGTACGGGTTAGTGTTAGCGTACGTGTTAGGAATAGGGGACGGGTGAGGGTAAAGCTTCGGGTAAGGGTTAGGGTTAGCCTTAGGGTTAGGGTTAAGGGACGGAGACGGTTTCGGATACAGGTTAGGGTACGACAATGGTTTAGTATGAGCGTACGTGTTAGGGCATGGGTTAGTGTTAGCGTACGGGTTCGGATTAGGGGACGGGTGAGGGTAAGGCTTCGGGTAAGTGTTAGGGTTAGGATTAGGGTTAGGGTTAGGGTTAGGGGATGGGGACGGTTTAGGACACAGGTTAGTGTACGACAACGGTTTAGGGTGAGCGTACGTGTTAGGGTTCGGGTTAGTGTTAGCGTACGGGTTAGGATTAGGGGACGGGTGAGGGTAAGGCTTCGGGTAAGGGTTAGGATTAGGGTTAGGGTTAGGGTTAGGGGGCGGGGACGGTTTAGGGTACAGGTTAGGGTACGACAACCGTTTAGGGTGAGCGTACGTTTTGGGTACGGGTTAGTGTTAGCGTACGGTTTAGGATTAGGGGACGGGTGAGGTTAAGGCTTCGGGTAAGGGTTAGGGTTAGGGTTAGGGTTAGGAGACGGGGACGGTTTATGGTACATGTTAGGGTACGACAACGATTTAGGGTGAGCGTAGGTTTTAGGGTATGGATTAGTGTTAGCGTACGTGTTAGGATTAGGGGACGGGTGAGGTTAAGGCTTCAGGTAAGGGTTAGGGTTAGGGTTAGGGTTAGAGTTAGGGTTAGGGGACGGGGACGGTTTAGGATACAGGTTAGGGTACGACAACGGTTTAGGGTGAGCGTACGTGTTAGGGTACGGGTTAGTGTTAGCGTAGGGGTTAGGATTAGGGGACGGTTGAGGGTAAGGCTTCGGGTAAGGGTTAGGGTTAGGGTTAGTGTTAGGGTTAGGGGACAGGGACGGTTTAGGGTACAGGTTAGGGTACGTCAACGGTTTAGGGTGAGCGTATGTCTTAGGGTACGGGTTAGTGTTAGTGTACGGGTTAGGATTAGGTGACGGGTGAGGGTAAGGCTTCGGGTAAGGGTTAGGGTTAGGGTTAGGGTTAGGGTTAGGGGACGGGGACGGTTTAGGGTACACGATAGGGTATGACAACGGTTTAGGGTGAGCGTACGTGTTAGGGTACGGGTTAGTGTTAGCGTACGGGTTAGGATTAGGGGACGGGTGAGGGTAAGGCTTCGGGAAAGTGTTAGGGTTAGGGTTAGGTTTAGGGTTAGGGGACGGGCACGGGGACGGTTTAGGGTACAGGTTATGGTACGACAACGGTTTAGGGTGAGGGTACGTGTTAGGGTACGGGTTAGTGTTAGCGTATGGGTTAGGATTAGGGGACGGGTGAGGGTAAGGCTTCGGGTAAGGGTAAGGGTTAGGTTTAGGGTTAGGGTTAGGGTTAGGGGACGGGGACGGCTTAGGGTACAGGTTAGGGTACGACAACGGTTTCGAGTGAGCGTAAGTGTTAGGGTACGGATTAGTGTTAGCGTACGAGTTAGGATTAGGGGACGGGTGAGTGTAAGGCTTCGGGTAAGGGTTAGGGTTAGGGTTAGGCTTAGGGTTAGGGGACGGGGACGGTTTAGGGTACAGGTTAGGGTACGACAACGGTTTAGGGTGAGCGTACGTGTTAGGGTACGGGTTAGTGTTAGCGTACGGGTTAGGATTAGGGGACGGGTGAGGGTAAGGCTACAGGTAAGGGTTAGGGTTAGGGTTAGGGTTAGGGTTAGGGTTAGGGGACGGGGACGGTTTCGCGTACAGGTTAGGGTACGACAACGATTTAGGGTGAGCGTACGTGTTAGGTTACGGGTTAGTGTTAGCGTACGGGTTAGTCTTAGGGAACGGGTGAGGGTAAGGCTTCGGGTAATGGTTAGGGTTAGGGTTAGGGTTAGGGTTAGGGGACGGGGACAGTTTAGGGTACAGGTTAGGGTACGGCAACGGTTTAGGGTGATCGTATGTGTTAGGGTACGGGTTAGTGTTAGAATACAGGTTAGGATTAGGGGACGGGTGAGGGTAAGGCTTCGGGTAAGGGTTAGGGTTAGGCTTAGGGTTAGGGGACGGGGACGGTTTAGGGTACAGGTTAGGGTACGACAACGGTTTAGGGTGAGCGTACGTGTTAGGGTACAGGTTAGTGTTAGCGTACGGGTTAGGATTAGGGGACGGGTGAGGGTAAGGCTTCGGGTAAGGGTTAGGGTTAGGGTTAGGGTTAGGGTTAGGCTTAGGGGTCGGGGACAGTTTAGGGTAGAGGTTAGTGTACGACAACGGTTTAGGGTGAGCGTACGTGTTAGGGTACGGGTTAGTGTTAGCGTACGGGTTAGGATTAGGTTACGGGTGAGGGTAAGGCTTCGGGTAAGGGTTAGGGTTAGGGTTAGGGTTAGGGTTAGGGGACGGGGACGGTTTAGGGTACAGGTTAGTGTACGACAACGGTTTAGGGTGAGCGTACGTGTTAGGGTATGGGTTAGTGTTAGCGTACGGGTTAGGATTAGGGGACGGGTGAGGTTAAGGCTTCGGGTAAGGGTTAGGGTTTGGGTTAGAGTTAGGTTTAGGGTTAGGGTTAGGGGACGGCGACGGTTTAGGGTACAGGTTAGGGTACGACAATGGTTTAGGGTGAGCGTACGTGTTAGGTTACGTGTTAGTGTTAGCGTACGGGTTAGGATTAGGGGACGGGTGAGGGTAAGGCTTCGGGTAAGGGTTAGGGTTAGGGTTAGGGTTAGGGTTAGGGTTAGGGGATGGGGACGGTTTAGGGTACAGGTTAGGGTACGACAATGATTTAGGGTGAGCGTACGTGTTAGGGTACGTGTTAGTGTTAGCGTACGGGTTAGGAATAGGGGACGGGTGAGGGTAATCCTTCAAGTAAGGGTTAGGGTTAAGTTTAGGTTAGGGGACGGGGACGGGGACGCTTTAGGGTACAGGTTAGGGTACGACAACGGTTTAGGGTGTGCGTAAGTGTTATGGTGTGGGTTAGTGTTTGCGTACGGGTTAGGAATAGGGGACGGGTGAGGGTAAGGCTTCGGGTAAGGGTTAGGGTTAGGGTTAGGGTTAGGGTTAGGGTTAGGGGACGGGGACGGGGACGGTTTAGGGTACAGGTTAGGGTACGACAACGGTTTAGGGTGAGCGTACGTGTTAGGGTACCGGTTAGTGTTAGCGTACGGGTTAGGATTAGGGGACGGGTGAGGGTAAGGATTCGGGTAAGGGTTAGGGTTAGGCTTAGGGTTAGGGTTAAGGGACGGAGACGGTTTAGGATACAAGTTAGGGTACGACAATGGTTTAGTGTGAGCGTACGTGTTAGGGCATGGGTTAGTGTTAGAGTACGGGTTAGGATTAGGGGACGGGTGAGGGTAAGGCTTCGGGTAAGTGTTAGGGTTAGGGTTAGGGTTAGGGTTAGGGTTAGGGTTAGGGGATGTGGACGGTTTAGGGTACAGGTTAGGGTACGACAACGGTTTAGGGTGAGCGTACGTGTTAGGGTACGGGTTAGTGTTAGCGTACGGGTTAGGATTAGGGGACGGGTGAGGGTAAGGCTTCGGGTAAGGGTTAGGGTTAGGGTTATGGTTAGGGTTAGGGGGCGGGGACGGTTTAGGGTACAGGTTAGGGTACGACAACGGTTTAGGGTGAGCGTACGTTTTGGGTACGTGTTAGTGTTAGCGTAAGGTTTAGGATTAGGGGACGGGTGAGGTTAAGTCTTCGGGTAAGGGTTAGGGTTAGGGTTAGGGTTAGGGTTAGGGGATGGGGACGGGGACGGTTTAGGGTACAGGTTAGGGTACGACAACGGTTTAGGGTGAGCGTACGTGTTAGGGTACGGGTTAGTGTTAGCGTACGGGTTAGGATTAGGGGACGGGTGAGGGTAAGGCTTCGGGTAAGGGTTAGGGTTAGGGTTAGGGTTAGGGGACGGGGACGGTTTAGGGTACAGGTTAGGGTACGACAATGGTTTAGGGTGAGCGTACGTGTTAGGGTACGGTTTAGTGTTAGCGTACGGGTTAGGTTTAGGGGACGGGTGAGGGTAAGGCTTCTGGTAAGGGTTAGGTTTACGGTTAGGGTTAGGGTTAGGGTTAGGGAACGGGGACGGTTTAGGGTACAGGTTAGGGTACGACAACGGTTTAGGGTGAGCTTACGTGTTAGGGAACGGGTTAGTGTTCGCGTACGTGTTAGGATTAGGGGACGGGTGAGGGTAAGGCTTCGGGTCAGGGTTAGGGTTAAGGTTAGGGTTATGGTTAGGGTTAGGGGACGGGGACGGTTTAGGGTACATGTTAGGGTACGACAACGGTTTAGAGTGAGCGTACGGGTTACGGTATGGGTTATTGTTAGCGTACGGGTTAGGATTAGGGGACGGGTGGGGTAAGGCTTCGGGTAAGGGTTAGGGTTAGGGTTAGGGTTAGGGGACGCGGATGGTTTAGGGTACAGTTTAGGCTACGACAACGGTTTAGGGTGAGCGTACGTGTTAGGTTACGGGTTAGTGTTAGCGTACGGGTTAGGATTAGGGGACGGGTGAGGGTAAGGCTTCGGGTAAGGGTTAGGGTTAGGGTTAGGGTTAGGGTTAGGGGACGGGGACGGTTTAGGGTACAGGTTAGGGTACGACAACGGTTTAGGGTGAGCGTACGTGTTAGGGTACGGGTTAGTGTTAGCGTAGGGGTTAGGATTAGGGGAAGGGTGAGGGTACGGCTTCGGGTAAGGGTTAGGGTTAGGGTTAGGTTTAGGGGACAGGCACGGGGACGGTTTAGGGTAGAGGTTAGTGTACGACAACGGTTTAGGGTGAGCGTACGTGTTAGGGTACGGGTTAGTGTTAGCGTACGTGTTAGGATTAGGGGACGGGTGAGGGTAAGGCTTCGGGTAAGGGTTAGGGTTAGGTTTAGGGTTAGGGGACGGGGACGGGGACGGTATAGGGTACAGGTTAGGGTACAAAAACGGTTTAGGGTGAGCGTACGTGTTAGGGTACGGGTTAGTGTTAGCGTACGGGTTAGGATTAGGGGACGGGTGAGGGTAAGGCTTCGCGTAAGGATTAGGGTTAGGGTTAGTGTTAGGGTTAGGGTTAGGGGACGGGGACGGTTTAGCGTACAGGTTAGCGTACGACAGTGGTTTAGGGTGAGCGTACGTGTTAGGGTACGGGTTAGTGTTAGCGTACGGGTTAGGATTAGGGGACGGGTGAGGGTAAGGCTTCGGATAATGGTTAGGGTTAGGGTTATGGTTAGGGTTAGGGGACGGGGACGGTTTAGAGTACAGGTTAGGGTACGACAACGGTTTAGGGTGAGCGTACGTGTTAGGGCACGGGTTAGTGTTAGCGTACGGGTTAGGATTAGGGGACGGGTGAGGGTAAGGCTTCGGGTAAGGGTTAGGGTTAGGGTTATGGTTAGGGTTAGGGGACGGGGATGGTTAGGGTAAAGGTTAGGGTACGACAACGGTTTAGGGTGAGCGTACGTGTTAGAGTACGGGTTAGTGTTAGCTTACGGGTTAGGATTAGGGGACGGGTGAGGGTAAGGCTTCGGGTAAGGGTTAGGGTTAGGGTTAGGGGACGGGGATGTGGACGGGGACGGTTTAGGGTACAGGTTAGGGTACGACAACGGTTTAGGGTGAGCGTACGTGTTAGGGTACGGGTTAGTGTTAGCGTACGGGTTAGGATTAGGGGACGGGTGAGGGTAAGGCTTCGGGTAAGGGTTAGGGTTAGGGTTAGGGTTAGGGTTAGGGTTAGGGGACGGGGACGGTTTAGGGTACAGGTTAGGGTACGACAACGGTTTAGGGTGAGCGTACGTGTTAGGGTACGGGTTAGTGTTAGCTTACGGGTTAGGAATAGGGGACGGGTGAGGGTAAGGCTACAGGTAAGGGTTACGGTTAGGGTTAGGGTTAGGGTTAGGGTTAGGGGACGGGGACGGTTTAGGGTACAGGTTAGGGTACGACACCGGTTTAGAGTGAGCGTAAGTGTTAGGGTACGGATTAGTGTTAGCGTACAGGTGAGGATTAGGGGACGAGTGAGTGTAAGGCTTCGGGTAAGGGTTAGGGTTAGGGTTAGGGTTAGGGTTAGGGGACGGGGACGGTTTAGGGTACAGGTTAGTGTACGACAACGGTTTAGGGTGAGCGTACATGTTAGGTTACGGGTTAGTGCTGGCATACGGGTTAGGATTAGGGGACGGGTGAGGATACGGCTTCGGGTAAGGGTTAGGGTTAGCGTTAGGGGACGGGGACGGGGACGGGGACGGTTTAGGGTACAGTTTAGGGTACGACAACGGTTTAGGGTGAGCGTACGTGTTAGGGTACGGGTTAGTGTTAGCGTACGGGTTAGGATTAGGGGACGGGTGAGTGTAAGGCTTCGGGTAAGTGTTAGGGTTAGGGTTAGGGTTAGGGTTAGGGTTAGGGTTAGGGGACGGGGACGGCTTAGGGTACAGGTTAGGGTACGACAACGGTTTAGATTGAGCGTAAGTGTTAGGGTACGGATTAGTGTTAGCGTACGGGTTAGGATTAGGGGAAGGGTGAGGGTACGGCTTCGGGTAAGGGTTAGGGTTAGGGTTAGGGTTAGGGTTAGGGGACAGGCACGGGGACGGTTTAGGGTAGAGGTTAGTGTACGACAACGGTTTAGGGTGAGCGTACGTGTTAGGGTACGGGTTAGTGTTAGCGTACGTGTTAGGATTAGGGGACGGGTGAGGGTAAGGCTTCGGGTAAGGGTTAGGGTTAGGTTTAGGGTTAGGGGACGGGGACGGGGACGGTATAGGGTACAGGTTAGGGTACAAAAACGGTTTAGGGTGAGCGTACGTGTTAGGGTACGGGTTAGTGTTAGCGTACGGGTTAGGATTAGGGGACGGGTGAGGGTAAGGCTTCGGGTAAGGATTAGGGTTAGGGTTAGTGTTAGGGTTAGGGTTAGGGGACGGGGACGGTTTAGCGTACAGGTTAGGGTACGACAGTGGTTTAGGGTGAGCGTACGTGTTAGGGTACGGGTTAGTGTTAGCGTACGGGTTAGGATTAGGGGACGGGTGAGTGTAAGGCTTCGGGTAGTGGTTAGGGTTAGGGTTATGGTTAGGGTTAGGGGACGGGGACGGTTTAGGGTACAGGTTAGGGTACGACAAAGGTTTAGGGTGAGCGTACGTGTTAGGGTACGGGTTAGTGTTAGCGTACGGGTTAGGATTAGGGGACGGGTGAGGGTAAGGCTTCGGGTAAGTGTTAGGGTTAGGGTTAGGGTTAGGAGACGGGGATGGTTTATGGTACATGTTAGGGTACGACAACGATTTAGGGTGAGCGTAGGTTTTAGGGTATGGATTAGTGTTAGCGTACGGGTTAGGATTAGGGGACGGGTGAGGTTAAGGCTTCAGGTAAGGGTTAGGGTTAGGGTTAGGGTTAGAGTTAGGGTTAGGGGACGGGGACGGTTTAGGATACAGGTTAGGGTACGACAACGGTTTAGGGTGAGCGTACGTGTTAGGGTACGGGTTAGTGTTAGCGTACGGGTTAGGATTAGGGGACGGTTGAGGGTAAGGCTTCGGGTAAGGGTTAGGGTTAGTGTTAGGGTTAGGGTTAGGGGACAGGGACGGTTTAGGGTACAGGTTAGGGTACGTCCACGGTTTAGGGTGAGCGTACGTCTTAGGGTACGGGTTAGTGTTAGTGTACGGGATAGGATTAGGGGACGGGTGAGGGTAAGGCTTCGGGTAAGGGTTAGGGTTAGGGTTAGGGTTAGGGTTAGGGTTAGGGGACGGGGACGGTTTAGGGTACAGGTTAGGGTACGACAACGGTTTAGGGTGAGCGTACGTGTTAGGGTACGGGTTAGTGTTAGCGTACGGGTTAGGATTAGGGGACGGGTGAGGGTAAGGCTTCGGGAAAGTGTTAGGGTTAGGGTTAGGTTTAGGGTTAGGGGACGGGCACGGGGACGGTTTAGGGTACAGGTTATGGTACGACAACAGTTTAGGGTGAGGGTACGTGTTAGGGTACGGGTTAGTGTTAGCGTATGGGTTAGGATTAGGGGACGGGTGAGGGTAAGGCTTCGGGTAAGGGTAAGGGTTAGGTTTAGGGTTAGGGTTAGGGTTAGGGGACGGGGACGGCTTAGGGTACAGGTTAGGGTACGACAACGGTTTCGAGTGAGCGTAAGTGTTAGGGTACGGATTAGTGTTAGCGTACGAGTTAGGATTAGGGGACGGGTGAGTGTAAGGCTTCGGGTAAGGGTTAGGGTTAGGGTTAGGCTTAGGGTTAGGGGACGGGGACGGTTTAGGTTACAGGTTAGGGTACGACAACGGTTTAGGTTGAGCGTACGTGTTAGGGTACGGGTTAGTGTTAGCGTACGGGTTAGGATTAGGGGACGGGTGAGGGTAAGGCTACAGGTAGGGTTAGGGTTAGGGTTAGGGTTAGGGTTAGGGTTAGGGGACGGGGACGGTTTAGGGTACAGGTTAGGGTACGACAACGATTTAGGGTGAGCGTACGTGTTAGGTTACGGCTTAGTGTTAGCGTACGGGTTAGTCTTAGGGAACGGGTGAGGGTAAGGCTTCGGGTAATGGTTAGGGTTAGGGTTAGGGTTAGAGTTAGGGGACGGGGACAGTTTAGGGTACAGGTTAGGGTACGACAACGGTTTAGGGTGAGCGTATGTGTTAGGGTACGGGTTAGTGTTAGCGTACAGGTTAGGATTAGGGGACGGGTGAGGGTAAGGCTTCGGGTAAGGGTTAGGGTTAGGGTTACGGTTAGGGTTAGGGGACGGGGACGGTTTAGGGTACAGGTTAGGGTACGACAACGGTTTAGGGTGAGCGTACGTGTTAGGGTACGGGTTAGTGTTAGCGTACGGGTTAGGATTAGGGGAAGGGTGAGGGTAAGGCTTCGGGTAAGGGTTAGGGTTAGGGTTAGGGTTAGGGTTAGGCTTAGGGGACGGGGACAGTTTAGGGTACAGGTTAGTGTACGACAACGGTTTAGGGTGAGCGTACGTGTTAGGGTACGGGTTAGTGTTAGCGTACGGGTTAGGATTAGGTTACGGGTGAGTGTAAGGCTTCGGGTAAGGGTTAGGGTTATGGTTAGGGTTAGGGTTAGGGGCCGGGGACGGTTTAGGGTACAGGTTAGGGTACGACAACGGTTTAGGGTGAGCGTACGTGTTAGGGTATGGGTTAATGTTAGCGTACGGGTTAGGATTAGAGGACGGGTGAGGTTAAGGCTTCGGGTAAGGGTTAGGGTTTGGTTTAGAGTTAGGTTTAGGGTTAGGGTTAGGGGACGGGGACGGTTTAGGGTACAGGTTAGGGTACGACAATGGTTTAGGGTGAGCGTACGTGTTAGGTTACGTGTTAGTGTTAGCGTACGGGTTAGGATTAGGGGACGGGTGAGGGTAAGGCTTCGGGTAAGGGTTAGGGTTAGGGTTAGGGTTAGGGTTAGGGTTAGGGGATGGGGACGGTTTAGGGTACAGGTTAGGGTACGACAATGGTTTAGGGTGAGCGTACGTGTTAGGGTACGTGTTAGTGTTAGCGTACGGGTTAGGAATAGGGGACGGGTGAGTGTAAGGCTTCAAGTAAGGGTTAGGGTTAAGGTTAGGGTTAGGGGACGGGGACGGGGACGCTTTAGGGTACAGGTTAGGGTACGACAACGGTTTAGGGTGAGCGTACGTGTTATGGTGTGGGTTAGTGTTTGCGTACGGGTTAGGAATAGGGGACGGGTGAGGGTAAGGCTTCGGGTAAGGGTTAGGGTTAGGGTTAGGGTTAGGGTTAGGGTTAGGGGATGGGGACGGGGATGGTTTAGGGTACAGGTTAGGGTACGACAACGGTTTAGGGTTAGCGTACGCGTTAGCGTACGGGTTAGTGTTAGCGTACGTGTTAGGATTAGGGGATGGGTGAGGGTAAGGCTTCGGGTAAGGGTTAGGGTTAGGGTTAGGGTTAGGGTTAGGGTTAGGGGCCGGGGACATTTATGATTTAGGGTATAGGTTAGGGTACGACCACTGTTTAGGGTGAGCGTACGTGTTAGGGTATGGGTTAGTGTTAGCGTACGGGTTAGGATTAGGGGACGTTTGAGGGTAAGGCTTCGGGTAAGGTTTAGGGTTAGGGTTAGGGTTAGGGTTAGGGGACGGGGACGGTTTAGGGTACAGGTTAGGGTACGACAATGGTTTAGGGTGAGCATACGTGTTAGGGTACGTGTTAGTGTTAGCGTTCGGGTTAGGATTAGGGGATGGGTGAGGGTAAGGCTTCGGGTAAGTGTTAGGGTTAAGGTTAGGGTTAGGGTTAGGGTTAGGGGACGGTGACGGTTTAGGGTAAAGGTTAGGGTACGACAACGGTTTAGGGTGAGCGTACGTGTTATGGTGTGGGTTAGTGTTTGCGTACGGGTTAGCAATAGGGGACGGGTGAGGGTAAGGCTTCAGGTAAGGGTTAGGGTTAGGGTTAGGGTTAGGGTTAGGGGACGGGGATGGGGACGGGGACGGTTTAGGGTACAGGTTAGGGTACGACAACGGTTTAGGGTGAGCGTACGTGTTAGGGTACGGGTTAGTGTTAGCGTACGGGTTAGGATTAGGGGACGGGTGAGGGTAAGGCTTCGGGTAAGGGTTAGGGTTAGGGTTAGGGTTAGGGTTAGGGGACGGGGACGGGGACGGTTTAGGGTACAGGTTAGGGTACGACAACGGTTTACGGTGAGCGTACGTGTTAGGGTACGTTTTAGTGTTACCGTACGGGTTAGGATTAGGGGACGGGTGAGGGTAAGGCTTCGGGTAAGGGTTAGGGTTAGGGTTAGGGTTAGGTTTAGGGTTAGGGGACGGGGACGGGGACGGTTTAGGGTACAGGTTAGGGTAAGACAACGGTTTAGGGTGAGCGTACGTGTTAGGGTACGGGTTAGTGTTAGCGTACGGGTTAGGAATAGGGGACGGGTGAGGGTAAAGCTTCGGGTAAGGGTTAGGGTTAGCCTTAGGGTTAGGGTTAAGGGAGGGAGACGGTTTCGGATACAGGTTAGCGTACGACAATGGTTTAGTATGAGCGTACGTGTTAGGGCATGGGTTAGTGTTACCGTACGGGTTAGGATTAGGGGACGGGTGAGGGTAAGGCTTCGGGTAAGTGTTAGGGTTAGGATTAGGGTTAGGGTTAGGGTTAGGGGATGGGGACGGTTTAGGGTACAGGTTAGGGTACGACAACGGTTTAGGGTGAGCGTACGTGTTAGGGTACGGGTTAGTGTTAGCGTACGGGTTAGGATTAGGGGACGGGTAAGGGTAAGGCTTCGGGTAAGGGTTAGGATTAGGGTTAGGGTTAGGGTTAGGGGGCGGGGACGGTTTAGGGTACAGGTTAGGGTACGACAACGGTTTAGGGTGAGCGTACGTTTTGGGTACGGGTTAGTGTTAGCGTACGGTTTAGGATTAGGGGACGGGTGAGGTTAAGGCTTCGGGTAAGGGTTAGGGTTAGGGTTAGGGTTAAGAGACGGGGATGGTTTATGGTACATGTTAGGGTACGACAACGATTTAGGGTGAGCGTAGGTTTTAGGGTATGGATTAGTGTTAGCGTACGGGTTAGGATTAGGGGACGGGTGAGGTTAAGGCTTCAGGTAAGGGTTAGGGTTAGGGTTAGGGTTAGAGTTAGGGTTAGGGGACGGGGACGGTTTAGGATACAGGTTAGGGTACGACAACGGTTTAGGGTGAGCGTACGTGTTAGGGTACGGGTTAGTGTTAGCGTACGGGTTAGGATTAGGGGCCGGTTGAGGGTAAGGCTTCGGGTAAGGGTTAGGGTTAGGGTTAGGGTTAAGGTTAGGGGACAGGGACGGTTTAGGGTACAGGTTAGGGTACGTCAACGGTTTAGGGTGAGCGTACGTCTTAGGGTACGGGTTAGTGTTAGCGTACGGGTTAGGATTAGGGGACGGGTGAGGGTAAGGCTTCGGGTAAGGGTTAGGGTTAGGGTTAGGGTTAGGGTTAGGGTTAGGGGACGGGGACGGTTTAGGGTACAGGTTAGGGTACGACAACGGTTTAGGGTGAGCGTACGTGTTAGGGTACGGGTTAGTGTTAGCTTACGGGTTAGGAATAGGGGACGGGTGAGGGTAAGGCTACAGGTAAGGGTTACGGTTAGGGTTAGGGGTAGGGTTAGGGTTAGGGGACGGGGACGGTTTAGGGTACAGGTTAGGGTACGACAACGATTTAGGGTGAGCGTACGTGTTAGGTTACGGGTTAGTGTTAGCGTACGGGTTAGGATTAGGGGACGGGTGAGGGTAAGGCTTCGGGTAAGGGTTAGGGTTAGGGTTAGGGTTAGGGTTAGGGGACGGGGACGGTTTAGGGTACAGGTTAGGGTACGACACCGGTTTAGAGTGAGCGTAAGTGTTAGGGTACGGATTAGTGTTAGCGTACAGGTGAGGATTAGGGGACGAGTGAGTGTAAGGCTTCGGGTAAGGGTTAGGGTTAGGGTTAGGGTTAGGGTTAGGGGACGGGGACGGTTTAGGGTACAGGTTAGTGTACGACAACGGTTTAGGGTGAGCGTACATGTTAGGTTACGGGTTAGTGCTGGCATACGGGTTAGGATTAGGGGACGGGTGAGGATACGGCTTCGGGTAAGGGTTAGGGTTAGGGTTAGGGGACGGGGACGGGGACGGGGACGGTTTAGGGTACAGTTTAGGGTACGACAACGGTTTAGGGTGAGCGTACGTGTTAGGGTACGGGTTAGTGTTAGCGTACGGGTTAGGATTAGGGGACGGGTGAGTGTAAGGCTTCGGGTAAGTGTTAGGGTTAGGGTTAGGGTTAGGGTTAGGGTTAGGGGACGGGGACGGCTTAGGGTACAGGTTAGGGTACGACAACGGTTTAGATTGAGCGTAAGTGTTAGGGTACGGATTAGTGTTAGCGTACGGGTTAGGATTAGGGGAAGGGTGAGGGTACGGCTTCGGGTAAGGGTTAGGGTTAGGGTTAGGGTTAGGGTTAGGGGACAGGCACGGGGACGGTTTAGGGTAGAGGTTAGTGTACGACAACGGTTTAGGGTGAGCGTACGTGTTAGGGTACGGGTTAGTGTTAGCGTACGTGTTAGGATTAGGGGACGGGTGAGGGTAAGGCTTCGGGTAAGGGTTAGGGTTAGGTTTAGGGTTAGGGGACGGGGACGGGGACGGTATAGGGTACAGGTTAGGGTACAAAAACGGTTTAGGGTGAGCGTACGTGTTAGGGTACGGGTTAGTGTTAGCGTACGGGTTAGGATTAGGGGACGGGTGAGGGTAAGGCTTCGGGTAAGGATTAGGGTTAGGGTTAGTGTTAGGGTTAGGGTTAGGGGACGGGGACGGTTTAGCGTACAGGTTAGGGTACGACAGTGGTTTAGGGTGAGCGTACGTGTTAGGGTACGGGTTAGTGTTAGCGTACGGGTTAGGATTAGGGGACGGGTGAGTGTAAGGCTTCGGGTAGTGGTTAGGGTTAGGGTTATGGTTAGGGTTAGGGGACGGGGACGGTTTAGGGTACAGGTTAGGGTACGACAAAGGTTTAGGGTGAGCGTACGTGTTAGGGTACGGGTTAGTGTTAGCGTACGGGTTAGGATTAGGGGACGGGTGAGGGTAAGGCTTCGGGTAAGTGTTAGGGTTAGGGTTAGGGTTAGGAGACGGGGATGGTTTATGGTACATGTTAGGGTACGACAACGATTTAGGGTGAGCGTAGGTTTTAGGGTATGGATTAGTGTTAGCGTACGGGTTAGGATTAGGGGACGGGTGAGGTTAAGGCTTCAGGTAAGGGTTAGGGTTAGGGTTAGGGTTAGAGTTAGGGTTAGGGGACGGGGACGGTTTAGGATACAGGTTAGGGTACGACAACGGTTTAGGGTGAGCGTACGTGTTAGGGTACGGGTTAGTGTTAGCGTACGGGTTAGGATTAGGGGACGGTTGAGGGTAAGGCTTCGGGTAAGGGTTAGGGTTAGTGTTAGGGTTAGGGTTAGGGGACAGGGACGGTTTAGGGTACAGGTTAGGGTACGTCCACGGTTTAGGGTGAGCGTACGTCTTAGGGTACGGGTTAGTGTTAGTGTACGGGTTAGGATTAGGGGACGGGTGAGGGTAAGGCTTCGGGTAAGGGTTAGGGTTAGGGTTAGGGTTAGGGTTAGGGTTAGGGGACGGGGACGGTTTAGGGTACAGGTTAGGGTACGACAACGGTTTATGGTGAGCGTACGTGTTAGGGTACGGGTTAGTGTTAGCGTACGGGTTAGGATTAGGGGACGGGTGAGGGTAAGGCTTCGGGAAAGTGTTAGGGTTAGGGTTAGGTTTAGGGTTAGGGGACGGGCACGGGGACGGTTTAGGGTACAGGTTATGGTACGACAACAGTTTAGGGTGAGGGTACGTGTTAGGGTACGGGTTAGTGTTAGCGTATGGGTTAGGATTAGGGGACGGGTGAGGGTAAGGCTTCGGGTAAGGGTAAGGGTTAGGTTTAGGGTTAGGGTTAGGGTTAGGGGACGGGGACGGCTTAGGGTACAGGTTAGGGTACGACAACGGTTTCGAGTGAGCGTAAGTGTTAGGGTACGGATTAGTGTTAGCGTACGAGTTAGGATTAGGGGACGGGTGAGTGTAAGGCTTCGGGTAAGGGTTAGGGTTAGGGTTAGGCTTAGGGTTAGGGGACGGGGACGGTTTAGGTTACAGGTTAGGGTACGACAACGGTTTAGGTTGAGCGTACGTGTTAGGGTACGGGTTAGTGTTAGCGTACGGGTTAGGATTAGGGGACGGGTGAGGGTAAGGCTACAGGTAGGGTTAGGGTTAGGGTTAGGGTTAGGGTTAGGGTTAGGGGACGGGGACGGTTTAGGGTACAGGTTAGGGTACGACAACGATTTAGGGTGAGCGTACGTGTTAGGTTACGGCTTAGTGTTAGCGTACGGGTTAGTCTTAGGGAACGGGTGAGGGTAAGGCTTCGGGTAATGGTTAGGGTTAGGGTTAGGGTTAGAGTTAGGGGACGGGGACAGTTTAGGGTACAGGTTAGGGTACGACAACGGTTTAGGGTGAGCGTATGTGTTAGGGTACGGGTTAGTGTTAGCGTACAGGTTAGGATTAGGGGACGGGTGAGGGTAAGGCTTCGGGTAAGGGTTAGGGTTAGGGTTACGGTTAGGGTTAGGGGACGGGGACGGTTTAGGGTACAGGTTAGGGTACGACAACGGTTTAGGGTGAGCGTACGTGTTAGGGTACGGGTTAGTGTTAGCGTACGGGTTAGGATTAGGGGAAGGGTGAGGGTAAGGCTTCGGGTAAGGGTTAGGGTTAGGGTTAGGGTTAGGGTTAGGCTTAGGGGACGGGGACAGTTTAGGGTACAGGTTAGTGTACGACAACGGTTTAGGGTGAGCGTACGTGTTAGGGTACGGGTTAGTGTTAGCGTACGGGTTAGGATTAGGTTACGGGTGAGTGTAAGGCTTCGGGTAAGGGTTAGGGTTATGGTTAGGGTTAGGGTTAGGGGCCGGGGACGGTTTAGGGTACAGGTTAGGGTACGACAACGGTTTAGGGTGAGCGTACGTGTTAGGGTATGGGTTAATGTTAGCGTACGGGTTAGGATTAGAGGACGGGTGAGGTTAAGGCTTCGGGTAAGGGTTAGGGTTTGGTTTAGAGTTAGGTTTAGGGTTAGGGTTAGGGGACGGGGACGGTTTAGGGTACAGGTTAGGGTACGACAATGGTTTAGGGTGAGCGTACGTGTTAGGTTACGTGTTAGTGTTAGCGTACGGGTTAGGATTAGGGGACGGGTGAGGGTAAGGCTTCGGGTAAGGGTTAGGGTTAGGGTTAGGGTTAGGGTTAGGGTTAGGGGATGGGGACGGTTTAGGGTACAGGTTAGGGTACGACAATGGTTTAGGGTGAGCGTACGTGTTAGGGTACGTGTTAGTGTTAGCGTACGGGTTAGGAATAGGGGACGGGTGAGTGTAAGGCTTCAAGTAAGGGTTAGGGTTAAGGTTAGGGTTAGGGGACGGGGACGGGGACGCTTTAGGGTACAGGTTAGGGTACGACAACGGTTTAGGGTGAGCGTACGTGTTATGGTGTGGGTTAGTGTTTGCGTACGGGTTAGGAATAGGGGACGGGTGAGGGTAAGGCTTCGGGTAAGGGTTAGGGTTAGGGTTAGGGTTAGGGTTAGGGTTAGGGGATGGGGACGGGGATGGTTTAGGGTACAGGTTAGGGTACGACAACGGTTTAGGGTTAGCGTACGCGTTAGGGTACGGGTTAGTGTTAGCGTACGTGTTAGGATTAGGGGATGGGTGAGGGTAAGGCTTCGGGTAAGGGTTAGGGTTAGGGTTAGGGTTAGGGTTAGGGTTAGGGGCCGGGGACATTTATGATTTAGGGTATAGGTTAGGGTACGACCACTGTTTAGGGTGAGCGTACGTGTTAGGGTACGGGTTAGTGTTAGCGTACGGGTTAGGATTAGGGGACGTTTGAGGGTAAGGCTTCGGGTAAGGTTTAGGGTTAGGGTTAGGGTTAGGGTTAGGGGACGGGGACGGTTTAGGGTACAGGTTAGGGTACGACAATGGTTTAGGGTGAGCATACGTGTTAGGGTACGTGTTAGTGTTAGCGTTCGGGTTAGGATTAGGGGATGGGTGAGGGTAAGGCTTCGGGTAAGTGTTAGGGTTAAGGTTAGGGTTAGGGTTAGGGTTAGGGGACGGTGACGGTTTAGGGTAAAGGTTAGGGTACGACAACGGTTTAGGGTGAGCGTACGTGTTATGGTGTGGGTTAGTGTTTGCGTACGGGTTAGCAATAGGGGACGGGTGAGGGTAAGGCTTCAGGTAAGGGTTAGGGTTAGGGTTAGGGTTAGGGTTAGGGGACGGGGATGGGGACGGGGACGGTTTAGGGTACAGGTTAGGGTACGACAACGGTTTAGGGTGAGCGTACGTGTTAGGGTACGGGTTAGTGTTAGCGTACGGGTTAGGATTAGGGGACGGGTGAGGGTAAGGCTTCGGGTAAGGGTTAGGGTTAGGGTTAGGGTTAGGGGACGGGGACGGGGACGGTTTAGGGTACAGGTTAGGGTACGACAACGGTTTACGGTGAGCGTACGTGTTAGGGTACGTTTTAGTGTTACCGTACGGGTTAGGATTAGGGGACGGGTGAGGGTAAGGCTTCGGGTAAGGGTTAGGGTTAGGGTTAGGGTTAGGTTTAGGGTTAGGGGACGGGGACGGGGACGGTTTAGGGTACAGGTTAGGGTACGACAACGGTTTAGGGTGAGCGTACGTGTTAGGGTACGGGTTAGTGTTAGCGTACGGGTTAGGAATAGGGGACGGGTGAGGGTAAAGCTTCGGGTAAGGGTTAGGGTTAGCCTTAGGGTTAGGGTTAAGGGACGGAGACGGTTTCGGATACAGGTTAGCGTACGACAATGGTTTAGTATGAGCGTACGTGTTAGGGCATGGGTTAGTGTTACCGTACGGGTTAGGATTAGGGGACGGGTGAGGGTAAGGCTTCGGGTAAGTGTTAGGGTTAGGATTAGGGTTAGGGTTAGGGTTAGGGGATGGGGACGGTTTAGGGTACAGGTTAGGGTACGACAACGGTTTAGGGTGAGCGTACGTGTTAGGGTACGGGTTAGTGTTAGCGTACGGGTTAGGATTAGGGGACGGGTAAGGGTAAGGCTTCGGGTAAGGGTTAGGATTAGGGTTAGGGTTAGGGTTAGGGGGCGGGGACGGTTTAGGGTACAGGTTAGGGTACGACAACGGTTTAGGGTGAGCGTACGTTTTGGGTACGGGTTAGTGTTAGCGTACGGTTTAGGATTAGGGGACGGGTGAGGTTAAGGCTTCGGGTAAGGGTTAGGGTTAGGGTTAGGGTTAGGAGACGGGGATGGTTTATGGTACATGTTAGGGTACGACAACGATTTAGGGTGAGCGTAGGTTTTAGGGTATGGATTAGTGTTAGCGTACGGGTTAGGATTAGGGGACGGGTGAGGTTAAGGCTTCAGGTAAGGGTTAGGGTTAGGGTTAGGGTTAGAGTTAGGGTTAGGGGACGGGGACGGTTTAGGATACAGGTTAGGGTACGACAACGGTTTAGGGTGAGCGTACGTGTTAGGGTACGGGTTAGTGTTAGCGTACGGGTTAGGATTAGGGGACGGTTGAGGGTAAGGCTTCGGGTAAGGGTTAGGGTTAGGGTTAGGGTTAGGGTTAGGGTTAGGGGCCGGGGACATTTATGATTTAGGGTATAGGTTAGGGTACGACCACTGTTTAGGGTGAGCGTACGTGTTAGGGTACGGGTTAGTGTTAGCGTACGGGTTAGGATTAGGGGACGTTTGAGGGTAAGGCTTCGGGTAAGGGTTAGGGTTAGGGTTAGGGTTAGGGTTAGGGGACGGGGACGGTTTAGGGTACAGGTTAGGGTACGACAATGGTTTAGGGTGAGCATACGTGTTAGGGTACGTGTTAGTGTTAGCGTTCGGGTTAGGATTAGGGGATGGGTGAGGGTAAGGCTTCGGGTAAGTGTTAGGGTTAAGGTTAGGGTTAGGGTTAGGGTTAGGGGACGGTGACGGTTTAGGGTAAAGGTTAGGGTACGACAACGGTTTAGGGTGAGCGTACGTGTTATGGTGTGGGTTAGTGTTTGCGTACGGGTTAGCAATAGGGGACGGGTGAGGGTAAGGCTTCAGGTAAGGGTTAGGGTTAGGGTTAGGGTTAGGGTTAGGGGACGGGGATGGGGACGGGGACGGTTTAGGGTACAGGTTAGGGTACGACAACGGTTTAGGGTGAGCGTACGTGTTAGGGTACGGGTTAGTGTTAGCGTACGGGTTAGGATTAGGGGACGGGTGAGGGTAAGGCTTCGGGTAAGGGTTAGGGTTAGGGTTAGGGTTAGGGGACGGGGACGGGGACGGGGACGGTTTAGGGTACAGGTTAGGGTACGACAACGGTTTACGGTGAGCGTACGTATTAGGGTACGTTTTAGTGTTACCGTACGGGTTAGGATTAGGGGACGGGTGAGGGTAAGGCTTCGGGTAAGGGTTAGGGTTAGGGTTAGGGTTAGGTTTAGGGTTAGGGGACGGGGACGGGGACGGTTTAGGGTACAGGTTAGGGTACGACAACGGTTTAGGGTGAGCGTACGTGTTAGGGTACGGGTTAGTGTTAGCGTACGGTTTAGGAATAGGGGACGGGTGAGGGTAAAGCTTCGGGTAAGGGTTAGGGTTAGCCTTAGGGTTAGGGTTAAGGGACGGAGACGGTTTCGGATACAGGTTAGCGTACGACAATGGTTTAGTATGAGCGTACGTGTTAGGGCATGGGTTAGTGTTACCGTACGGGTTAGGATTAGGGGACGGGTGAGGGTAAGGCTTCGGGTAAGTGTTAGGGTTAGGATTAGGGTTAGGGTTAGGGTTAGGGGATGGGGACGGTTTAGGGTACAGGTTAGGGTACGACAACGGTTTAGGGTGAGCGTACGTGTTAGGGTACGGGTTAGTGTTAGCGTACGGGTTAGGATTAGGGGACGGGTAAGGGTAAGGCTTCGGGTAAGGGTTAGGATTAGGGTTAGGGTTAGGGTTAGGGGGCGGGGACGGTTTAGGGTACAGGTTAGGGTACGACAACGGTTTAGGGTGAGCGTACGTTTTGGGTACGGGTTAGTGTTAGCGTACGGTTTAGGATTAGGGGACGGGTGAGGTTAAGGCTTCGGGTAAGGGTTAGGGTTAGGGTTAGGGTTAGGAGACGGGGATGGTTTATGGTACATGTTAGGGTACGACAACGATTTAGGGTGAGCGTAGGTTTTAGGGTATGGATTAGTGTTAGCGTACGGGTTAGGATTAGGGGAGGGGTGAGGTTAAGGCTTCAGGTAAGGGTTAGGGTTAGGGTTAGGGTTAGAGTTAGGGTTAGGGGACGGGGACGGTTTAGGATACAGGTTAGGGTACGACAACGGTTTAGGGTGAGCGTACGTGTTAGGGTACGGGTTAGTGTTAGCGTACGGGTTAGGATTAGGGGACGGTTGAGGGTAAGGCTTCGGGTAAGGGTTAGGGTTAGGGTTAGGGTTAAGGTTAGGGGACAGGGACGGTTTAGGGTACAGATTAGGGTACGTCAACGGTTTAGGGTGAGCGTACGTCTTAGGGTACGGGTTAGTGTTAGTGTACGGGTTAGGATTAGGGGACGGGTGAGGGTAAGGCTTCGGGTAAGGGTTAGGGTTAGGGTTAGGGTTAGGGTTAGGGTTAGGGGACGGGGACGGTTTAGGGTACAGGATAGGGTACGACAACGGTTTAGGGTGAGCGTACGTGTTAGGGTACGGGTTAGTGTTAGCGTACGGGTTAGGATTAGGGGACGGGTGAGGGTAAGGCTTCGGGAAAGTGTTAGGGTTAGGGTTAGGTTTAGGGTTAGGGGACGGGCACGGGGACGGTTTAGGGTACAGGTTATGGTACGACAACGGTTTAGGGTGAGGGTACGTGTTAGGGTACGGGTTAGTGTTAGCGTATGGGTTAGGATTAGGGGACGGGTGAGGGTAAGGCTTCGGGTAAGGGTAAGGGTTAGGTTTAGGGTTAGGGTTAGGGTTAGGGGACGGGGACGGCTTAGGGTACAGGTTAGGGTACGACAACGGTTTCGAGTGAGCGTGTTAGGGTACGGATTAGTGTTAGCGTACGAGTTAGGATTAGGGGACGGGTGAGTGTAAGGCTTCGGGTAAGGGTTAGGGTTAGGTTTAGGCTTAGGGATAGGGGACGGGGACGGTTTAGGTTACAGGTTAGGGTACGACAACGGTTTAGGGTGAGCGTACGTGTTAGGGTACGGGTTAGTGTTAGCGTACGGGTTAGGATTAGGGGACGGGTGAGGGTAAGGCTACAGGTAAGGGTTAGGGTTAGGGTTAGGGTTAGGGTTAGGGGACGGGGACGGTTTAGGGTACAGGTTAGGGTACGACAACGATTTAGGATGAGTGTACGTGTTAGGTTACGGCTTAGTGTTAGCGTACGGGTTAGTCTTAGGGAACGGGTGAGGGTAAGGCTTCGGGTAATGGTTAGGGTTAGGGTTAGGGTTAGGGGACGGGGACAGTTTAGGGTACAGGTTAGGGTACGACAACGGTTTAGGGTGAGCGTATGTGTTAGGGTACGGGTTAGTGTTAGCGTACAGGTTAGGATTAGGGGACGGGTGAGGGTAAGGCTTCGGGTAAGGGTTAGGGTTAGGGTTAGGGTTAGGGTTAGGGGACGGGGACGGTTTAGGGTACAGGTTAGGGTACGACAACTGTTTAGGGTGAGCGTACGTGTTAGGGTACGGGTTAGTGTTAGCGTACGGGTTAGGGTTAGGGGACGGGTGAGGGTAAGACTTCGGGTAAGGGTTAGGGTTAGCGATAGGGTTAGGGGACGGGGACGGTTGAGGGTACACGTTAGAGTACGACAACGGTTTAGGGAGAGCGTACTTGTTAGGGTACGGGTTAGTGTTAGCGTACGGGTTAGGATTAGGGGACGTGTGAGGGTAAGGCTTCGGGTAAGGGTTAGGGTTAGGGTTAGGGTTAGGTTTAGGGTTAGGGGACGGGGACGGGGACGGTTTAGGGTACATGTTAGGGTACGACAACGGTTTAGGGTGAGCGTACGTGTTAGGGTACGGGTTAGTGTTAGCGTACGGGTTAGGAATAGGGGACGGGAGAGTGTAAGGCTTAGGGTAAGGGTTAGGGTTAGGGTTAGGGGACGGGGACGTGGACGGGGACGGTTTAGGGTACAGGTTAGGGTACGACAACGGTTTAGGGTGAGCGTACGTGTTAGGGTACGGGTTAGTGTTAGCGTACGGGTTAGGATTAGGGGACGGGTGAGGGTAAGGCTTCGGGTAAGTGTTAGGGTTAGGGTTAGGGTTAGGGTTAGGGTTACGGTTAGGGTTAGGGTTAGGGGACGGGGACGGTTTAGGGTACAGGTTAGGGTACGACAACGGTTTAGGGTGAGCGTACGTGTTAGGGTACGGGTTAGTGTTAGCGTACGGGTTAGGAATAGGGGACGGGTGAGGGTAAGGCTACAGGTAAGGGTTACGGTTAGGGTTAGGGTTAGGGTTAGGGTTAGGGGACGGGGACGGTTTAGGGTACAGGTTAGTGTACAACAACGATTTAGGGTGAGCGTACGTGTTAGGTTACGGGTTAGTGTTAGCGTACGGGTTAGGATTAGGGGACGGGTGAGGGTAAGGCTTCGGGTAAGGGTTAGGGTTAGGGTTAGGGTTAGGGTTAGGGGACGGGGACGGTTTAGGGTACAGGTTAGGGTACGACAACGGTTTAGAGTGAGCGTAAGTGTTAGGGTACGGATTAGTGTTAGCGTACAGGTGAGGATTAGGGGACGGGTGAGTGTAAGGCTTCGGGTAAGGGTTAGGATTAGGGTTAGGGTTAGGGTTAGGGGACGGGGACGGTTTAGGGTACAGGTTAGTGTACGACAACGGTTTAGGGTGAGCGTACATGTTAGGTTACGGGTTAGTGCTGGCGTACGGGTTAGGATTAGGGGACGGGTGAGGATACGGCTTCGGGTAAGGGTTAGGGTTAGGGTTAGGGGACGGGGACGGGGACGGTTTAGGGTACAGGTTAGGGTACGACAACGGTTTAGGGTGAGCGTACGTGTTAGGGTACGGGTTAGTGTTAGCGTACGGGTTAGGATTAGGGGACGGGTGAGTGTAAGGCTTCGGGTAAGGGTTAGGGTTAGGGTTAGGGTTAGGGGACGGGGACGGCTTAGGGTACAGGTTAGGGTACGACAACGGTTTAGAGTGAGCGTAAGTGATAGGGTACGGATTAGTGTTAGCGTACAGGTGAGGATTAGGGGACGGGTGAGTGTAAGGCTTCGGGTAAGGGTTAGGGTTAGGGTTAGTGTTAGGGTTAGGGTTAGGGGACGGGGACGGTTTAGGGTACAGGTTAGGGTACGACAACGGTTTAGGGTGAGCGTACGTTTTAGGGTACGGGTTAGTGTTAGCGTACGGGTTAGGATTAGGGGACGGGTGAGGGTAAGGCTTCGGGTAAGGGTTAGGGTGAGGGTTAGGGTTAGGGTTAGGGGACGGGGATGGTTTAGGGTACAGGTTAGGGTATGACAACGGTTTAGGGTGAGCGTACGTGTTAGGGTACGTTTTAGTGTTAGCGTACGGGTTAGGATTAGGGGACGGTTGAGGGTATGGCTTCGGGTAAGGGTTAGGGTTAGGGTTAGGGTTAGGGTTAGGGTTAGGGAACGGGGACGCTTTAGGGTACAGGTTAGGGTACGACAACGGTTTAGGGTGAGCGTACGTGTTAGGGTACGGGTTAGTGTTAGCGTACGGGTTAGGTTTAGGAGACGGGTGAGGGTAAGGCTTCGGGTAAGGGTTAGGGTTAGGGTTAGGGTTAGGGGACGGGGACGGTTTAGGGTACAGGTTAGGGTACGACAACGGTTTAGGGTGAGCGTACGTGTTAGGGTAGGTGTTAGTGTTAGCGTACGGGTTAGGATTAGGGGACGGTTGAGTGTATGGCTTCGGGTAAGGGTTAGGGTTAGGGTTAGGGTTAGAGTTAGGGTTAGGGGACGGGGACGCTTTAGGGTACAGGTTAGGGTACGACAACGGTTTAGGGTGAGCGTACGTGTTAGGGTACGGGTTAGTGTTAGCGTACGGGTTAGGATTAGGGGACGGGTGAGGGTAAGGCTTCGGGTAAGGGTTAGGGTTAGGTTTAGGGTTAGGGGACAGGGACGGGGACGGTTTAGGGTACAGGTTAGGGTACAAAAACGGTTTAGTGTGAGCGTACGTGTTAGGGTACGGGTTAGTGTTAGCGTACGGGTTAGGATTAGGGGACGGGTGAGGGTAAGGCTTCGGGTAAGGGTTAGGGTTAGGTTTAGGGTTAGGGGACAGGGACGGGGACGGTTTAGGGTACAGGTTAGGGTACAAAAACGGTTTAGGGTGAGTGTACGTGTTAGGGTACCGGTTAGTGTTAGTGTACGGGTTAGGATTAGGGGACGGGTGAGTGTAAGGCTTCGGGTAAGGATTAGGGTTAGGGTTAGTGTTAGGGTTAGGGTTAGGGGACGTGGACGGTTTAGGGCACAGGTTAGGGTACGACAACGGTTTAGGGTGAGCGTACGTGTTAGGGTACGGGTTAGTGTAAGCGTACGGGTTAGGATTAGGGGACGGGTGAGGGTAAGGCTTCGGGTAATGGTTAGGGTTAGGGGACGGGGACGGTTTAGGGTACAGGTTAGGGTACGACAACGGTTTAGGGTGAGCGTAGTGTTAGGGTACGGGTTAGTGTTAGCGTACGGGTTAGGATTACGGGAAGGGTGAGGGTAAGGCTTCGGGTAAGGGTTAGGGTTAGGGTTAGGGTTAGGGTTAGGGGACGGGCACGGGGACGGTTTAGGGTACAGGTTAGTGTACGACAACGGTTTAGGGTGAGCGTACATGTTAGGGTACGGGTTAGTGTTAGCGTACGGGTTAGGATTAGGGGACGGGTGAGGGTAAGGCTTCGGGTAAGGGTTATGGTTAGGTTTAGGGTTAGGGGACGGGGACGGGGACGGTTTAGGGTACAGGTTAGGGTACAAAAACGGTTTAGGGTGAGTGTACGTGTTAGGGTACGGGTTAGTGTTAGCGTACGGGTTAGGATTAGGGGACGGGTGAGTGTAAGGCTTCGGGTAAGGATTAGGGTTAGGGTTAGTGTTAGGGTTAGGGTTAGGGGACGGGGACGGTTTAGCGTACAGGTTAGGGTACGACAACGGTTTAGGGTGAGCGTACGTGTTAGGGTACGGGTTAGTGTTAGCGTACGGGTTAGGATTAGGGGACGGGTGAGGGTAAGGCTTCGGGTAGTGGTTAGGGTTAGGGTTATGGTTAGGGTTAGGGGACGGGGACGGTTTAGGGTACAGGTTAGGGTACGACAAAGGTTTAGGGTGAGCGTACGTGTTAGGGTACGGGTTAGTGTTAGCGTACGGGTTAGGATTAGGGGACGGGTGAGGGTAAGGCTTCGGGTAAGGGTTAGGGTTAGGGTTAGGGTTAGGGTTAGGGGACGGGGATGGTTTAGGGTAAAGGTTAGGGTACGACAACGGTTTAGGGTGAGCGTACGTGTTAGGTTACGGGTTAGTTTTGGCGTACGGGTTAGGACTAGGGACGGGTGAGGATACGGCTTCGGTTAAGGGTTAGGGTTAGGGTTAGGGTTAGGGGACAGGGACGGGGACGGTTTAGGGTACAGGTTAGGGTACGACAACGGTTTAGGGTGAGCGTACGTGTTAGGGTACGGGTTAGTGTTAGCGTACGGGTTAGGATTAGGGGACGGGTGAGGGTAAGGCTTCGGGTAAGTGTTAGGGTTAGGGTTAGGGTTAGGAGACGGGGATGGTTTATGGTACATGTTAGGGTACGACAACGATTTAGGGTGAGCGTAGGTTTTAGGGTATGGATTAGTGTTAGCGTACGGGTTAGGATTAGGGGACGGGTGAGGTTAAGGTTTCAGGTAAGGGTTAGGGTTAGGGTTAGGGTTAGAGTTAGGGTTAGGGGACGGGGACGGTTTAGGATACAGGTTAGGGTACGACAACGGTTTAGGGTGAGCGTACGTGTTAGGGTACGGGTTAGTGTTAGCGTACGGGTTAGGATTAGGGGACGGTTGAGTGTAAGGCTTCGGGTAAGGGTTAGGGTTAGGGTTAGGGTTAGGGTTAGGGGACAGGGACGGTTTAGGGTACAGGTTAGGGTACGTCAACGGTTTAGGGTGAGCGTACGTCTTAGGGTACGGGTTAGTGTTAGTGTACGGGTTAGGATTAGGGGACGGGTGAGGGTAAGGCTTCGGGTAAGGGTTAGGGTTAGGGTTAGGGTTAGGGTTAGGGTTAGGGGACGGGGACGGTTTTGGGTACAGGTTAGGGTACGACAACGGTTTAGGGTGAGCGTACGTGTTAGGGTATGGGTTAGTGTTAGCGTACGGGTTAGGATTAGGGGACGGGTGAGGGTAAGGCTTCGGGAAAGTGTTAGGGTTAGGGTTACGTTTAGGGTTAGGGGACGGGCACGGGGACGGTTTAGGGTACAGGTTATGGTACGACAACGGTTTAGGGTGAGGGTACGTGTTAGGGTACGGGTTAGTGTTAGCGTATGGGTTAGGATTAGGGGACGGGTGAGGGTAAGGCTTCGGGTAAGGGTAAGGGTTAGGTTTAGGGTTAGGGTTAGGGTTAGGGGATGGGGACGGCTTAGGGTACAGGTTAGGGTACGACAACGGTTTCGAGTGAGCGTAAGTGTTAGGGTACGGATTAGTGTTAGCGTACGAGTTAGGATTAGGGGACGGGTGAGTGTAAGGCTTCGGGTAAGGGTTAGGGTTAGGGTTAGGCTTAGGGTTAGGGGACGGGGACGGTTTAGGGTACAGGTTAGGGTACGACAACGGTTTAGGGTGAGCGTACGTGTTAGGGTACGGGTTAGTGTTAGCGTACGGGTTAGGATTAGGGGACGGGTGAGGGTAAGGCTACAGGTAAGGGTTAGGGTTAGGGTTAGGGTTAGGGTTAGGGGACGGAGACG
This sequence comes from Delphinapterus leucas, assembly GCF_059928025.1. Classification (NCBI taxonomy): domain Eukaryota; kingdom Metazoa; phylum Chordata; class Mammalia; order Artiodactyla; family Monodontidae; genus Delphinapterus; species Delphinapterus leucas. Next base: position 3,342,390 of record NW_028322246.1, on the reverse strand, counting down.
GTTTAGGGTACAGGTTAGGGTACGACAACGATTTAGGGTGAGCGTACGTGTTAGGTTACGGTTTAGTGTTAGCGTACGGGTTAGTCTTAGGGAACGGGTGAGGGTAAGGCTTCGGGTAATGGTTAGGGTTAGGGTTAGGGTTAGGGTTAGGGGACGGGGACAGTTTAGGGTACAGGTGAGGGTACGACAACGGTTTAGGGTGAGCGTATGTGTTAGGGTACGGGTTAGTGTTAGCGTACAGGTTAGGATTAGGGGACGGGTGAGGGTAAGGCTTCGGGTAAGGGTTAGGGTTAGGGTTAGGGTTAGGGTTAGGGGACGGGGACGGTTTAGGGTACAGGTTAGGGCACGACAACGGTTTAGGGTGAGCGTACGTGTTAGGGTACGGGTTAGAGTTAGCGTACGGGTTAGGATTAGGGGACGGGTGAGGGTAAGGCTTCGGGTAAGGGTTAGGGTTAGGGTTAGGGTTAGGGTTAGGCTTAGGGGACGGGGACAGTTTAGGGTACAGGTTAGTGTACGACAAATGTTTAGGGTGAGCGTACGTGTTAGGGTACGGGTTAGTGTTAGCGTACGGGTTAGGATTAGGTTACGGGTGAGTGTAAGGCTTCGGGTAAGGGTTAGGGTTAGGGTTAGGGGACGGGGACGGTTTAGGGTACAGGTTAGGGTACGACAATGGTTTAGGGTGAGCGTACGTGTTAGGGTACGGTTTAGTGTTAGCGTACGGGTTAGGTTTAGGGGACGGGTGAGGGTAAGGCTTCTGGTAAGGGTTAGGTTTACGGTTAGGGTTAGGGTTAGGGTTAGGGAACGGGGACGGTTTAGGGTACAGGTTAGGGTACGACAACGGTTTAGGGTGAGCTTACGTGTTAGGGTACGAGTTAGTGTTCGCGTACGGGTTAGGATTAGGGGACGGGTGAGGGTAAGGCTTCGGGTCAGGGTTAGGGTTAAGGTTAGGGTTAGGGTTAGGGTTAGGGTACGGGGACGGTTTAGGGTACATGTTAGGGTACGACAACGGTTTAGGGTGATCGTACGTGTTAGGGTATGGGTTATTGTTAGCGTACGGGTTAGGATTAGGGGACGGGTGGGGTAAGGCTTCGGGTAAGGGTTAGGGTTAGGGTTAGGGTTAGGGGACGGGGACGGGGACGGTTTCGGGTACAGGTTAGGGTACGACAAAGGTTTAGGGTGAGGGTACGTGTTAGGGTACGGGTTAGTGTTAGCATACGGGTGAGGATTAGGGGACGGGTGAGTGTAAGGCTTCGGGTAAGGGTTAGGGTTAGGGTTAGGGTTAGGGGACAGGGACGGTTTAGGGTACAGGTTAGGGTACGACAACTGTTTAGGGTGAGCGTACGTGTTAGGGTACGGGTTAGTGTTAGCGTACGGGTTAGGATTAGGGGACGGGTGAGGGTAAGGCTTCGGGAAAGGGTTAGGGTTAGGGATAGGGTTAGGGTTAGGGGACGGGCACGGGGACGGTTTACGGTACATGTTAGGGTACGACACCGGTTTAGGGTGAGGGTACGTGTTAGGGTACGGGTTAGTGTTAACGTACGAGTTAGGATTAGGGGACGGGTTAGGGTAAGGCTTCGGGTAAGGGTTAGGGTTAGGGATAGGGTTAGGGTTAGGGTTAGGGGACGGGGACGGTTTAGGGTACAGGTTAGGGTACGACAACGATTTAGGATGAGCGTAAGTGTTAGGGTACGGTTTAGTGTTAGCGTACGGGTAAGGATTAGGGGACGGGTGAGGGTAAGGCTTCGGGTAAGGGTTAGGGTTAGGGTTATGGTTAGGGTTAGGGGACGGGGATGGTTTAGGGTAAAGGTTAGGGTACGACAACGGTTTAGGGTGAGCGTACGTGTTAGATTACGGGTTAGTGTTAGCGTACGGGTTAGGATTAGGGGACGGGTGAGGGTAAGGCTTCGGGTAAGGGTTAGGGTTAGGGTTAGGGGACGGGGACGTGGACGGGGACGGTTTAGGGTACAGGTTAGGGTACGACAACGGTTTAGGGTGAGCGTACGTGTTAGGGTACGGGTTAGTGTTAGCGTACGGGTTAGGATTAGGGGACGGGTGAGGGTAAGGCTTCGGGTAAGTGTTAGGGTTAGGGTTAGGGTTAGGGTTAGGGTTAGGGTTAGGGTTAGGGTTAGGGTTAGGGGACGGGGACGGTTTAGGGTACAGGTTAGGGTACGACAACGGTTTAGGGTGAGCGTACGTGTTAGGGTACGGGTTAGTGTTAGCGTACGGGTTAGGAATAGGGGACGGGTGAGGGTAAGGCTACAGGTAAGGGTTACGGTTAGGGTTAGGGTTAGGGTTAGGGTTAGGGGACGGGGACGGTTTAGGGTACAGGTTAGGGTACAACAACGATTTAGGGTGAGCGTACGTGTTAGGTTACGGGTTAGTGTTAGCGTACGGGTTAGGATTAGGGGACGGGTGAGGGTAAGGCTTCGGGTAAGGGTTAGGGTTAGGGTTAGGGTTAGGGTTAGGGGACGGGGACGGTTTAGGGTACAGGTTAGGGTACGACAACGGTTTAGAGTGAGCGTAAGTGTTAGGGTACGGATTAGTGTTAGCGTACAGGTGAGGATTAGGGGACGGGTGAGTGTAAGGCTTCGGGTAAGGGTTAGGATTAGGGTTAGGGTTAGGGTTAGGGGACGGGGACGGTTTAGGGTCCAGGTTAGTGTACGACAACGGTTTAGGGTGAGCGTACATGTTAGGTTACGGGTTAGTGCTGGCGTACGGGTTAGGATTAGGGGACGGGTGAGGATACGGCTTCGGTAAGGGTTAGGGTTAGGGTTAGGGGACGGGGACGGGGACGGTTTAGGGTACAGGTTAGGGTACGACAACGGTTTATTGTGAGCGTACGTTTTAGGGTACGGGTTAGTGTTAGCGTACGGGTTAGGATTAGGGGACGGGTGAGTGTAAGGCTTCGGGTAAGGGTTAGGGTTAGGGTTAGGGTTAGGGGACGGGGACGGCTTAGGGTACAGGTTAGGGTACGACAACGGTTTAGAGTGAGCGTAAGTGATAGGGTACGGATTAGTGTTAGCGTACAGGTGAGGATTAGGGGACGGGTGAGTGTAAGGCTTCGGGTAAGGGTTAGGGTTAGGGTTAGTGTTAGGGTTAGGGTTAGGGGACGGGGACGGTTTAGGGTACAGGTTAGGGTACGACAACGGTTTAGGGTGAGCGTACGTTTTAGGGTACGGGTTAGTGTTAGCGTACGGGTTAGGAATAGGGGACGGGTGAGGGTAAGGCTACAGGTAAGGGTTAGGGTTAGGGTTAGGGTTAAGGTTAGGGTTAGGGGACGGGGGCAGTTTAGGGTACAGGTTAGGGTACGACAATGGTTTAGGGTGAGCGTACGTGTTAGGGTATGGGTTAGTGTTAGCGTACGGGTTAGGATTAGGGGACGGGTGAGTGTAAGGCTTCGGGTAAGGGTTAGGGTGAGGGTTAGGGTTAGGGTTAGGGGACGGGGATGGTTTAGGGTACAGGTTAGGGTATGACAACGGTTTAGGGTGAGCGTACGTGTTAGGGTACGTTTTAGTGTTAGCGTACGGGTTAGGATTAGGGGACGGTTGAGGGTATGGCTTCGGGTAAGGGTTAGGGTTAGGGTTAGTGTTAGGGTTAGGGTTAGGGAACGGGGACGCTTTAGGGTACAGGTTAGGGTACGACAACGGTTTAGGGTGAGCGTACGTGTTAGGGTACGGGTTAGTGTTAGCGTACGGGTTAGGTTTAGGAGACGGGTGAGGGTAAGGCTTCGGGTAAGGGTTAGGGTTAGGGTTAGGGTTAGGGGACGGGGACGGTTTAGGGTACAGGTTAGGGTACGACAACGGTTTAGGGTGAGCGTACGTGTTAGGGTAGGTGTTAGTGTTAGCGTACGGGTTAGGATTAGGGGACGGTTGAGTGTATGGCTTCGGGTAAGGGTTAGGGTTAGGGTTAGGGTTAGGGTTAGGGTTAGGGTTAGGGGACGGGGACGCTTTAGGGTACAGGTTAGGGTACGACAACGGTTTAGGGTGAGCGTACGTGTTAGGGTACGGGTTAGTGTTAGCGTACGGGTTAGGATTAGGGGACGGGTGAGGGTAAGGCTTCGGGTAAGGGTTAGGGTTAGCTTTAGGGTTAGGGGACAGGGACGGGGACGGTTTAGGGTACAGGTTAGGGTACAAAAACGGTTTAGGGTGAGCGTACGTGTTAGGGTACGGGTTAGTGTTAGCGTACGGGTTAGGATTAGGGGACGGGTGAGGGTAAGGCTTCGGGTAAGGGTTAGGGTTAGGTTTAGGGTTAGGGGACAGGGACGGGGACGGTTTAGGGTACAGGTTAGTGTACAAAAACGGTTTAGGGTGAGTGTACGTGTTAGGGTACCGGTTAGTGTTAGTGTACGGGTTAGGATTAGGGGACGGGTGAGGGTAAGGCTTCGGGTAAGGATTAGGGTTAGGGTTAGTGTTAGGGTTAGGGTTAGGGGACGTGGACGGTTTAGGGCACAGGTTAGGGTACGACAACGGTTTAGGGTGAGCGTACGTGTTAGGGTACGGGTTAGTGTAAGCGTACGGGTTAGGATTAGGGGACGGGTGAGGGTAAGGCTTCGGGTAATGGTTAGGGTTAGGGGACGGGGACGGTTTAGGGTACAGGTTAGGGTACGACAACGGTTTAGGGTGAGCGTAGTGTTAGGGTACGGGTTAGTGTTAGCGTACGGGTTAGGATTACGGGAAGGGTGAGGGTAAGGCTTCGGGTAAGGGTTAGGGTTAGGGTTAGGGTTAGGGTTAGGGGACGGGCACGGGGACGGTTTAGGGTACAGGTTAGTGTACGACAACGGTTTAGGGTGAGCGTACATGTTAGGGTACGGGTTAGTGTTAGCGTACGGGTTAGGATTAGGGGACGGGTGAGGGTAAGGCTTCGGGTAAGGGTTAGGGTTAGGTTTAGGGTTAGGGGACGGGGACGGGGACGGTTTAGGATACAGGTTAGGGTACAAAAACGGTTTAGGGTGAGTGTACGTGTTAGGGTACGGGTTAGTGTTAGCGTACGGGTTAGGATTAGGGGACGGGTGAGTGTAAGGCTTCGGGTAAGGATTAGGGTTAGGGTTAGTGTTAGGGTTAGGGTTAGGGGACGGGGACGGTTTAGCGTACAGGTTAGGGTACGACAACGGTTTAGGGTGAGCGTACGTGTTAGGGTACGGGTTAGTGTTAGCGTACGGGTTAGGATTAGGGGACGGGTGAGGGTAAGGCTTCGGGTAGTGGTTAGGGTTAGGGTTATGGTTAGGGTTAGGGGACGGGGACGGTTTAGGGTACAGGTTAGGGTACGACAAAGATTTAGGCTGAGCGTACGTGTTAGGGTACGGGTTAGTGTTAGCGTACGGGTTAGGATTAGGGGACGGGTGAGGGTAAGGCTTCGGGTAAGGGTTAGGGTTAGGGTTAGGGTTAGGGTTAGGGTTAGGGGACGGGGATGGTTTAGGGTAAAGGTTAGGGTACGACAACGGTTTAGGGTGAGCGTACGTGTTAGGTTACGGGTTAGTTTTGGCGTACGGGTTAGGACTAGGGACGGGTGAGGATACGGCTTCGGTTAAGGGTTAGGGTTAGGGTTAGGGTTAGGGGACAGGGACGGGGACGGTTTAGGGTACAGGTTAGGGTACGACAACGGTTTAGGGTGAGCGTACGTGTTAGGGTACGGGTTAGTGTTAGCGTACGGGTTAGGATTAGGGGACGGGTGAGGGTAAGGCTTCGGGTAAGTGTTAGGGTTAGGGTTATGGTTAGGAGACGGGGATGGTTTATGGTACATGTTAGGGTACGACAACGATTTAGGGTGAGCGTAGGTTTTAGGGTATGGATTAGTGTTAGCGTACGGGTTAGGATTAGGGGACGGGTGAGGTTAAGGCTTCAGGTAAGGGTTAGGGTTAGGGTTAGGGTTAGAGTTAGGGTTAGGGGACGGGGACGGTTTAGGATACAGGTTAGGGTACGACAACGGTTTAGGGTGAGCGTACGTGTTAGGGTACGGGTTAGTGTTAGCGTACGGTTTAGGATTAGGGGACAGTTGAGGGTAAGGCTTCGGGTAAGGGTTAGGGTTAGGGTTAGGGTTAGGGTTAGGGGACAGGGACGGTTTAGGGTACAGGTTAGGGTACGTCAACGGTTTAGGGTGAGCGTACGTCTTAGGGTACGGGTTAGTGTTAGTGTACGGGTTAGGATTAGGGGACGGGTGAGGGTAAGGCTTCGGGTAAGGTTTAGGGTTAGGGTTAGGGTTAGGGTTAGGGTTAGGGGACGGGGACGGTTTTGGGTACAGGTTAGGGTACGACAACGGTTTAGGGTGAGCGTACGTGTTAGGGTACGGGTTAGTGTTAGCGTACGGGTTAGGATTAGGGGACGGGTGAGGGTAAGGCTTCGGGAAAGTGTTAGGGTTAGGGTTACGTTTAGGGTTAGGGGACGGGCACGGGGACGGTTTAGGGTACAGGTTATGGTACGACAACGGTTTAGGGTGAGGGTACGTGTTAGGGTACGGGTTAGTGTTAGCGTATGGGTTAGGATTAGGGGACGGGTGAGGGTAAGGCTTCGGATAAGGGTAAGGGTTAGATTTAGGGTTAGGGTTAGGGTTAGGGGACGGGGACGGCTTAGGGTACAGGTTAGGGTACGACAACGGTTTCGAGTGAGCGTAAGTGTTAGGGTACGGATTAGTGTTAGCGTACGAGTTAGGATTAGGGGACGGGTGAGTGTAAGGCTTCGGGTAAGGGTTAGGGTTAGGGTTAGGCTTAGGGTTAGGGGACGGGGACGGTTTAGGGTACAGGTTAGGGTACGACAACGGTTTAGGGTGAGCGTACGTGTTAGGGTACGGGTTAGTGTTAGCGTACGGGTTAGGATTAGGGGACGGGTGAGGGTAAGGCTACAGGTAAGGGTTAGGGTTAGGGTTAGGGTTAGGGTTAGGGGACGGAGACGGTTTAGGGTACAGGTTAGGGTACGACAACGATTCAGGGTGAGCGTACGTGTTAGGTTACGGTTTAGTGTTAGCGTACGGGTTAGTCTTAGGGAACGGGTGAGGGTAAGGCTTCGGGTAATGGTTAGGGTTAGGGTTAGGGTTAGGGTTAGGGGACAGGGACAGTTTAGGGTACAGGTGAGGGTACGACAACGGTTTAGGGTGAGCGTATGTGTTAGGGTACGGGTTAGTGTTAGCGTACAGGTTAGGATTAGGGGACGGGTGAGGGTAAGGCTTCGGGTAAGGGTTAGGGTTAGGGTTAGGGTTAGGGGACGGGGACGGTTTAGGGTACAGGTTAGGGCACGACAACGGTTTAGGGTGAGCGTACGTGTTAGGGTACGGGTTAGAGTTAGCGTACGGGTTAGGATTAGGGGACGGGTGAGGGTAAGGCTTCGGGTAAGGGTTAGGGTTAGGGTTAGGGTTAGGCTTAGGGGACGGGGACAGTTTAGGGTACAGGTTAGTGTACGACAAATGTTTAGGGTGAGCGTACGTGTTAGGGTACGGGTTAGTGTTAGCGTACGGGTTAGGATTAGGTTACGGGTGAGTGTAAGGCTTCGGGTAAGGGTTAGGGTTATGGTTAGGGTTAGGGTTAGGGGACGGGGACGGTTTAGGGTACAGGTTAGGGTACGACAACGGTTTAGGGTGAGCGTACGTGTTAGGGTACGGGTTAGTGTTAGCGTACGGGTTAGGATTAGGGGACGGGTGAGGTTAAGGCTTCGGGTAAGGGTTAGGGTTTGGTTTAGAGTTAGGTTTAGGGTTAGGGTTAGGGGACGGGGACGGTTTAGGGTACAGGTTAGGGTACGACAAAGGTTTAGGGTGAGGGTACGTGTTAGGGTACGGGTTAGTGTTAGCATACGGGTGAGGATTAGGGGACGGGTGAGTGTAAGGCTTCGGGTAAGGGTTAGGGTTAGGGTTAGGGTTAGGGGACGGGGACGGTTTAGGGTACAGGTTAGGGTACGACAACTGTTTAGGGTGAGCGTACGTGTTAGGGTACGGGTTAGTGTTAGCGTACGGGTTAGGATTAGGGGACGGGTGAGGGTAAGGCTTCGGGAAAGGGTTAGGGTTAGGGATAGGGTTAGGGTTAGGGGACGGGCACGGGGACGGTTTACGGTACATGTTAGGGTACGACACCGGTTTAGGGTGAGGGTACGTGTTAGGGTACGGGTTAGTGTTAGCGTACGAGTTAGGATTAGGGGACGGGTTAGGGTAAGGCTTCGGGTAAGGGTTAGGGTTAGGGTTAGGGTTAGGGTTAGGGGACGGGGACGGTTTAGGGTACAGGTTAGGGTACGACAACGTTTTAGGATGAGCGTACGTGTTAGGGTACGGGTTAGTGTTAGCGTACGGTTTAGGATTAGGGGACGGGTGAGTGTAAGGCTTCGGGTAAGGGTTAAGCTTAGGCTTAGGGTTAGGGTTAGGGTTAGGGGACGGGGACGGTTTAGGGTACAGGTTAGGGTACGACAACGATTTACGATGAGCGTAAGTGTTAGGGTACGGTTTAGTGTTAGCGTACGGGTAAGGATTAGGGGACGGGTGAGGGTAAGGCTTCGGGTAAGGGTTAGTGTTAGGGTTAGAGTTAGGGTTAGGGTTACGGGACGGGAACGGTTTAGGGTACAGGTTAGGGTACGGCAACGGTTTAGGGTGAGCGTACGTGTTAGGGTATGGGTTAGTGTTAGCGTACGGGTTAGGATTACGGGAAGGGTGAGGGTAAGGCTTCGGGTAAGGGTTAGGGTTAGGGTTAGGGTTAGGGTTAGGGGACAGGCACGGGGACGGTTTAGGGTACAGGTTAGTGTACGACAACGGTTTAGGGTGAGCGTACGTGTTAGGGTACGGGTTAGTGTTAGCGTACGTGTTAGGATTAGGGGACGGGTGAGGGTAAGTCTTCGGGTAAGTGTTAGGGTTAGGTTTAGGGTTAGGGGACGGGGACGGGGACGGTATAGGGTACAGGTTAGGGTACAAAAACGGTTTCGGGTGAGCGTACGTGTTAGGGTACGGGTTAGTGTTAGCGTACGGGTTAGGATTAGGGGACGGGTGAGTGTAAGGCTTCGGGTAAGGATTAGGGTTAGGGTTAGTGTTAGGGTTAGGGTTAGGGGACGGGGACGGTTTAGCATACAGGTTAGCGTACGACAGTGGTTTAGGGTGATCGTACGTGTTAGGGTACGGGTTAGTGTTAGCGTACGGGTTAGGATTAGGGGACGGGTGAGGGTAAGGTTTCGGATAATGGTTAGGGTTAGGGTTATGGTTAGGGTTAGGGGACGGGGACGGTTTAGGGTACAGGTTAGGGTACGACAACGGTTTAGGTTGTGCGTACGTGTTAGGGCACGGGTTAGTGTTAGCGTACGGGTTAGGATTAGGGGACGGGTGAGGGTAAGGCTTCGGGTAAGGGTTAGGGTTAGGGTTATGGTTAGGGTTAGGGGACGGGGATGGTTTAGGGTAAAGGTTAGGGTACGACAACGGTTTAGGGTGAGCGTACGTGTTAGAGTACGGGTTAGTGTTAGCGTACGGGTTAGGATTAGGGGACGGGTGAGGGTAAGGCTTCGGGTAAGGGTTAGGGTTAGGGTTAGGGGACGGGGACGTGGATGGGGACGGTTTAGGGTACAGGTTAGGGTACGACAACGGTTTAGGGTGAGCGTACGTGTTAGGGTACGGGTTAGTGTTAGCGTACGGGTTAGGATTAGGGGACGGGTGAGGGTAAGGCTTCGGGTAAGTGTTAGGGTTAGGGTTAGGGTTAGGGTTAGGGTTAGGGTTAGGGTTAGGGTTAGGGGACGGGGACGGTTTAGGGTACAGGTTAGGGTACGACAACGGTTTAGGGTGAGCGTACGTGTTAGGGTACGGGTTAGTGTTAGCGTACGGGTTAGGAATAGGGGACGGGTGAGGGTAAGGCTACAGGTAAGGGTTACGGTTAGGGTTAGGGTTAGGGTTAGGGTTAGGGGACGGGGACGGTTTAGGGTACAGGTTAGGGTACAACAACGATTTAGGGTGAGCGTACGTGTTAGGTTACGGGTTAGTGTTAGCGTACGGGTTAGGATTAGGGGACGGGTGAGGGTAAGGCTTCGGGTAAGGGTTAGGGTTAGGGTTAGGGTTAGGGTTAGGGGACGGGGACGGTTTAGGGTCCAGGTTAGGGTACGACAACGGTTTAGAGTGAGCGTAAGTGTTAGGGTACGGATTAGTGTTAGCGTACAGGTGAGGATTAGGGGACGGGTGAGTGTAAGGCTTCGGGTAAGGGTTAGGATTAGGGTTAGGGTTAGGGTTAGGGGACGGGGACGGTTTAGGGTACAGGTTAGTGTACGACAACGGTTTAGGGTGAGCGTACATGTTAGGTTACGGGTTAGTGCTGGCGTACGGGTTAGGATTAGGGGACGGGTGAGGATACGGCTTCGGTAAGGGTTAGGGTTAGGGTTAGGGGACGGGGACGGGGACGGGGACGGTTTAGGGTACAGGTTAGGGTACGACAACGGTTTAGGGTGAGCGTACGTTTTAGGGTACGGGTTAGTGTTAGCGTACGGGTTAGGATTAGGGGACGGGTGAGTGTAAGGCTTCGGGTAAGGGTTAGGGTTAGGGTTAGGGTTAGGGGACGGGAACGGCTTAGGGTACAGGTTAGGGTACGACAACGGTTTAGAGTGAGCGTAAGTGATAGGGTACGGATTAGTGTTAGCGTACAGGTGAGGATTATGGGACGGGTGAGTGTAAGGCTTCGGGTAAGGGTTAGGGTTAGGGTTAGTGTTAGGGTTAGGGTTAGGGGACGGGGACGGTTTAGGGTACAGGTTAGGGTACGACAACGGTTTAGGGTGAGCGTACGTTTTAGGGTACGGGTTAGTGTTAGCGTACGGGTTAGGAATAGGGGACGGGTGAGGGTAAGGCTACAGGTAAGGGTTAGGGTTAGGGTTAGGGTTAAGGTTAGGGTTAGGGGACGGGGGCAGTTTAGGGTACAGGTTAGGGTACGACAATGGTTTAGGGTGAGCGTACGTGTTAGGGTATGGGTTAGTGTTAGCGTACGGGTTAGGATTAGGGGACGGGTGAGGGTAAGGCTTCGGGTAAGGGTTAGGGTGAGGGTTAGGGTTAGGGTTAGGGGACGGGGATGGTTTAGGGTACAGGTTAGGGTATGACAACGGTTTAGGGTGAGCGTACGTGTTAGGGTACGTTTTAGTGTTAGCGTACGGGTTAGGATTAGGGGACGGTTGAGGGTATGGCTTCGGGTAAGGGTTAGGGTTAGGGTTAGGGTTAGGGTTAGGGTTAGGGAGGAACGGGGACGCTTTAGGGTACAGGTTAGGGTACGACAACGGTTTAGGGTGAGCGTACGTGTTAGGGTACGGGTTAGTGTTAGCGTACGGGTTAGGTTTAGGAGACGGGTGAGGGTAAGGCTTCGGGTAAGGGTTAGGGTTAGGGTTAGGGTTAGGGGACGGGGACGGTTTAGGGTACAGGTTAGGGTACGACAACGGTTTAGGGTGAGCGTACGTGTTAGGGTAGGTGTTAGTGTTAGCGTACGGTTTAGGATTAGGGGACGGTTGAGTGTATGGCTTCGGGTAAGGGTTAGGGTTAGGGTTAGGGTTAGGGTTAGGGTTAGGGGACGGGGACGCTTTAGGGTACAGGTTAGGGTACGACAACGGTTTAGGGTGAGCGTACGTGTTAGGGTACGGGTTAGTGTTAGCGTACGGGTTAGGATTAGGGGACGGGTGAGGGTAAGGCTTCGGGTAAGGGTTAGGGTTAGGTTTAGGGTTAGGGGACAGGGACGGGGACGGTTTAGGGTACAGGTTAGGGTACAAAAACGGTTTAGGGTGAGCGTACGTGTTAGGGTACGGGTTAGTGTTAGCGTACGGGTTAGGATTAGGGGACGGGTGAGGGTAAGGCTTCGGGTAAGGGTTAGGGTTAGGTTTAGTGTTAGGGTTAGGGTTAGGGGACGTGGATGGTTTAGGGCACAGGTTAGGGTACGACAACGGTTTAGGGTGAGCGTACGTGTTAGGGTACGGGTTAGTGTAAGCGTACGGGTTAGGATTAGGGGACGGGTGAGGGTAAGGCTTCGGGTAATGGTTAGGGTTAGGGGACGGGGACGGTTTAGGGTACAGGTTAGGGTACGACAACGGTTTAGGGTGAGCGTAGTGTTAGGGTACGGGTTAGTGTTAGCGTACGGGTTAGGATTACGGGAAGGGTGAGGGTAAGGCTTCGGGTAAGGGTTAGGGTTAGGGTTAGGGTTAGGGTTAGGGGACGGGCACGGGGACGGTTTAGGGTACAGGTTAGTGTACGACAACGGTTTAGGGTGAGCGTACATGTTAGGGTACGGGTTAGTGTTAGCGTACGGGTTAGGATTAGGGGACGGGTGAGGGTAAGGCTTCGGGTAAGGGTTAGGGTTAGGTTTAGGGTTAGGGGACGGGGACGGGGACGGTTTAGGATACAGGTTAGGGTACAAAAACGGTTTAGGGTGAGTGTACGTGTTAGGGTACGGGTTAGTGTTAGCGTACCGGTTAGGATTAGGGGACGGGTGAGTGTAAGGCTTCGGGTAAGGATTAGGGTTAGGGTTAGTGTTAGGGTTAGGGTTAGGGGACGGGGACGGTTTAGCGTACAGGTTAGGGTACGACAACGGTTTAGGGTGAGCGTACGTGTTAGGGTACGGGTTAGTGTTAGCGTACGGGTTAGGATTAGGGGACGGGTGAGGGTAAGGCTTCGGGTAGTGGTTAGGGTTAGGGTTATGGTTAGGGTTAGGGGACGGGGACGGTTTAGGGTACAGGTTAGGGTACGACAAAGGTTTAGGGTGAGCGTACGTGTTAGGGTACGGGTTAGTGTTAGCGTACGGGTTAGGATTAGGGGACGGGTGAGGGTAAGGCTTCGGGTAAGGGTTAGGGTTAGGGTTAGGGTTAGGGTTAGGGTTAGGGGACGGGGATGGTTTAGGGTAAAGGTTAGGGTACGACAACGGTTTAGGGTGAGCGTACGTGTTAGGTTACGGGTTAGTTTTGGCGTACGGGTTAGGACTAGGGACGGGTGAGGATACGGCTTCGGTTAAGGGTTAGGGTTAGGGTTAGGGTTAGGGGACAGGGACGGGGACGGTTTAGGGTACAGGTTAGGGTACGACAACGGTTTAGGGTGAGCGTACGTGTTAGGGTACGGGTTAGTGTTAGCGTACGGGTTAGGATTAGGGGACGGGTGAGGGTAAGGCTTCGGGTAAGTGTTAGGGTTAGGGTTATGGTTAGGAGACGGGGATGGTTTATGGTACATGTTAGGGTACGACAACGATTTAGGGTGAGCGTAGGTTTTAGGGTATGGATTAGTGTTAGCGTACGGGTTAGGATTAGGGGACGGGTGAGGTTAAGGCTTCAGGTAAGGGTTAGGGTTAGGGTTAGGGTTAGAGTTAGGGTTAGGGGACGGGGACGGTTTAGGATACAGGTTAGGGTACGACAACGGTTTAGGGTGAGCGTACGTGTTAGGGTACGGGTTAGTGTTAGCGTACGGGTTAGGATTAGGGGACAGTTGAGGGTAAGGCTTCGGGTAAGGGTTAGGGTTAGGGTTAGGGTTAGGGTTAGGGGACAGGGACGGTTTAGGGTACAGGTTAGGGTACGTCAACGGTTTAGGGTGAGCGTACGTCTTAGGGTACGGGTTAGTGTTAGTGTACGGGTTAGGATTAGGGGACGGGTGAGGGTAAGGCTTCGGGTAAGGTTTAGGGTTAGGGTTAGGGTTAGGGTTAGGGTTAGGGGACGGGGACGGTTTTGGGTACAGGTTAGGGTACGACAACGGTTTAGGGTGAGCGTACGTGTTAGGGTACGGGTTAGTGTTAGCGTACGGGTTAGGATTAGGGGACGGGTGAGGGTAAGGCTTCGGGAAAGTGTTAGGGTTAGGGTTAGGTTTAGGGTTAGGGGACGGGCACGGGGACGGTTTAGGGTACAGGTTATGGTACGACAACGGTTTAGGGTGAGGGTACGTGTTAGGGTACGGTTTAGTGTTAGCGTATGGGTTAGGATTAGGGGACGGGTGAGGGTAAGGCTTCGGGTAAGGGTAAGGGTTAGATTTAGGGTTAGGGTTAGGGTTAGGGGACGGGGACGGCTTAGGGTACAGGTTAGGGTACGACAACGGTTTCGAGTGAGCGTAAGTGTTAGGGTACGGATTAGTGTTAGCGTACGAGTTAGGATTAGGGGACGGGTGAGTGTAAGGCTTCGGGTAAGGGTTAGGGTTAGGGTTAGGCTTAGGGTTAGGGGACGGGGACGGTTTAGGGTACAGGTTAGGGTACGACAACGGTTTAGGGTGAGCGTACGTGTTAGGGTACGGGTTAGTGTTAGCGTACGGGTTAGGATTAGGGGACGGGTGAGGGTAAGGCTACAGGTAAGGGTTAGGGTTAGGGTTAGGGTTAGGGTTAGGGGACGGAGACGGTTTAGGGTACAGGTTAGGGTACGACAACGATTTAGGGTGAGCGTACGTGTTAGGTTACGGTTTAGTGTTAGCGTACGGGTTAGTCTTAGGGAACGGGTGAGGGTAAGGCTTCGGGTAATGGTTAGGGTTAGGGTTAGGGTTAGGGTTAGGGGACGGGGACAGTTTAGGGTACAGGTGAGGGTACGACAACGGTTTAGGGTGAGTGTATGTGTTAGGGTACGGGTTAGTGTTAGCGTACAGGTTAGGATTAGGGGACGGGTGAGGGTAAGGCTTCGGGTAAGGGTTAGGGTTAGGGTTAGGGTTAGGGGACGGGGACGGTTTAGGGTACAGGTTAGGGCACGACAACGGTTTAGGGTGAGCGTACGTGTTAGGGTACGGGTTAGAGTTAGCGTACGGGTTAGGATTAGGGGACGGGTGAGGGTAAGGCTTCGGGTAAGGGTTAGGGTTAGGGTTAGGGTTAGGGTTAGGCTTAGGGGACGGGGACAGTTTAGGGTACAGGTTAGTGTACGACAAATGTTTAGGGTGAGCGTACGTGTTAGGGTACGGGTTAGTGTTAGCGTACGGGTTAGGATTAGGTTACGGGTGAGTGTAAGGCTTCGGGTAAGGGTTAGGTTTATGGTTAGGGTTAGGGTTAGGGGACGGGGACGGTTTTGGGTACAGGTTAGGGTACGACAACGGTTTAGGGTGAGCGTACGTGTTAGGGTATGGGTTAGTGTTAGCGTACGGGTTAGGATTAGGGGACGGGTGAGGTTAAGGCTTCGGGTAAGGGTTAGGGTTTGGTTTAGAGTTAGGTTTAGGGTTAGGGTTAGGGGACGGGGACGGTTTAGGGTACAGGTTAGGGTACGACAAAGGTTTAGGGTGAGGGTACGTGTTAGGGTACGGGTTAGTGTTAGCATACGGGTGAGGATTAGGGGACGGGTGAGTGTAAGGCTTCGGGTAAGGGTTAGGGTTAGGGTTAGGGTTAGGGGACGGGGACGGTTTAGGGTACAGGTTAGGGTACGACAACTGTTTAGGGTGAGCGTACGTGTTAGGGTACGGGTTAGTGTTAGCGTACGGGTTAGGATTAGGGGACGGGTGAGGGTAAGGCTTCGGGAAAGGGTTAGGGTTAGGGATAGGGTTAGGGTTAGGGGACGGGCACGGGGACGGTTTACGGTACATGTTAGGGTACGACACCGGTTTAGGGTGAGGGTACGTGTTAGGGTACGGGTTAGTGTTAGCGTACGAGTTAGGATTAGGGGACGGGTTAGGGTAAGGCTTCGGGTAAGGGTTAGGGTTAGGGTTAGGGTTAGGGTTAGGGGACGGGGACGGTTTAGGGTACAGGTTAGGGTACGACAACGTTTTAGGGTGAGCGTACGTGTTAGGGTACGGGTTAGTGTTAGCGTACGGTTTAGGATTAGGGGACGGGTGAGTGTAAGGCTTCGGGTAAGGGTTAGGCTTAGGCTTAGGGTTAGGGTTAGGGTTAGGGGACGGGGACGGTTTAGGGTACAGGTTAGGGTACGACAACGATTTACGATGAGCGTAAGTGTTAGGGTACGGTTTAGTGTTAGCGTACGGGTAAGGATTAGGGGACGGGTGAGGGTAAGGCTTCGGGTAAGGGTTAGTGTTAGGGTTAGAGTTAGGGTTAGGTTTACGGGACGGGAACGGTTTAGGGTACAGGTTAGGGTACGGCAACGGTTTAGGGTGAGCGTACGTGTTAGGGTACGGGTTAGTGTTAGCGTACGGGTTAGGATTACGGGAAGGGTGAGGGTAAGGCTTCGGGTAAGGGTTAGGGTTAGGGTTAGGGTTAGGGTTAGGGGACAGGCACGGGGACGGTTTAGGGTACAGGTTAGTGTACGACAACGGTTTAGGGTGAGCGTACGTGTTAGGGTACGGGTTAGTGTTAGCGTACGTGTTAGGATTAGGGGACGGGTGAGGGTAAGGCTTCGGGTAAGGGTTAGGGTTAGGTTTAGGGTTAGGGGACGGGGACGGGGACGGTATAGGGTACAGGTTAGGGTACAAAAACGGTTTAGGGTGAGCGTACGTGTTAGGGTACGGGTTAGTGTTAGCGTACGGGTTAGGATTAGGGGACGGGTGAGTGTAAGGCTTCGGGTAAGGATTAGGGTTAGGGTTAGTGTTAGGGTTAGGGTTAGGGGACGGGGACGGTTTAGCGTACAGGTTAGCGTACGACAGTGGTTTAGGGTGAGCGTACGTGTTAGGGTACGGGTTAGTGTTAGCGTACGGGTTAGGATTAGGGGACGCGTGAGGGTAAGGTTTCGGATAATGGTTAGGGTTAGGGTTATGGTTAGGGTTAGGGGACGGGGACGGTTTAGGGTACAGGTTAGGGTACGACAACGGTTTAGGTTGTGCGTACGTGTTAGGGCACGGGTTAGTGTTAGCGTACGGGTTAGGATTAGGGGACGGGTGAGGGTAAGGCTTCGGGTAAGGGTTAGGGTTAGGGTTATGGTTAGGGTTAGGGGACGGGGATGGTTTAGGGTAAAGGTTAGGGTACGACAACGGTTTAGGGTGAGCGTACGTGTTAGAGTACGGGTTAGTGTTAGCGTACGGGTTAGGATTAGGGGACGGGTGAGGGTAAGGCTTCGGGTAAGGGTTAGGGTTAGGGTTAGGGGACGGGGACGTGGACGGGGACGGTTTAGGGTACAGGTTAGGGTACGACAACGGTTTAGGGTGAGCGTACGTGTTAGGGTACGGGTTAGTGTTAGCGTACGGGTTAGGATTAGGGGACGGGTGAGGGTAAGGCTTCGGGTAAGGGTTAGGGTTAGGGTTAGGGTTAGGCTTAGGGGACGGGGACGGTTTAGGGTACAGGTTAGGGTACGACAATGGTTTAGGGTGAGCGTACGTGTTAGGGTACGGTTTAGTGTTAGCGTACGGGTTAGGTTTAGGGGACGGGTGAGGGTAAGGCTTCTGGTAAGGGTTAGGTTTACGGTTAGGGTTAGGGTTAGGGTTAGGGAACGGGGACGGTTTAGGGTACAGGTTAGGGTACGACAACGGTTTAGGGTGAGCTTACGTGTTAGGGTACGAGTTAGTGTTCGCGTACGGGTTAGGATTAGGGGACGGGTGAGGGTAAGGCTTCGGGTCAGGGTTAGGGTTAAGTTTAGGGTTAGGGTTAGGGTTAGGGGACGGGGACGGTTTAGGGTACATGTTAGGGTACGACAACGGTTTAGGGTGATCGTACGTGTTAGGGTATGGGTTATTGTTAGCGTACGGGTTAGGATTAGGGGACGGTTGAGGGTAAGGCTTCGGGTAAGGGTTAGGGTTAGGGTTATGGTTAGGGTTAGGGGACGGGGATGGTTTAGGGTAAAGGTTAGGGTACGACAACGGTTTAGGGTGAGCGTACGTGTTAGAGTACGGGTTAGTGTTAGCGTACGGGTTAGGATTAGGGGACGGGTGAGGGTAAGGCTTTGGGTAAGGGTTAGGGTTAGGGTTAGGGGACGGGGACGTGGACGGGGACGGTTTAGGGTACAGGTTAGGGTACGACAACGGTTTAGGGTGAGCGTACGTGTTAGGGTACGGGTTAGTGTTAGCGTACGGGTTAGGATTAGGGGACGGGTGAGGGTAAGGCTTCGGGTAAGGGTTAGGGTTAGGGTTAGGGTTAGGCTTAGGGGACGGGGACGGTTTAGGGTACAGGTTAGGGTACGACAATGGTTTAGGGTGAGCGTACGTGTTAGGTTACGGTTTAGTGTTAGCGTACGGGTTAGGTTTAGGGGACGGGTGAGGGTAAGGCTTCTGGTAAGGGTTAGGTTTACGGTTAGGGTTAGGGTTAGGGTTAGGGAACGGGGACGGTTTAGGGTACAGGTTAGTGTACGACAACGGTTTAGGGTGAGCTTACGTGTTAGGGTACGAGTTAGTGTTCGCGTACGGGTTAGGATTAGGGGACGGGTGAGGGTAAGGCTTCGGGTCAGGGTTAGGGTTAAGGTTAGGGTTAGGGTTAGGTTTAGGGGACGGGGACGGTTTAGGGTACATGTTAGGGTACGACAACGGTTTAGGGTGATCGTACGTGTTAGGGTATGGGTTATTGTTAGCGTACGGGTTAGGATTAGGGGACGGGTGGGGTAAGGCTTCGGGTAAGGGTTAGGGTTAGGGTTAGGGTTAGGGGACGGGGACGGGGACGGTTTCGGGTACAGGTTAGGGTACGACAAAGGTTTAGGGTGAGGGTACGTGTTAGGGTACGGGTTAGTGTTAGCATACGGGTGAGGATTAGGGGACGGGTGAGTGTAAGGCTTCGGGTAAGGGTTAGGGTTAGGGTTAGGGTTAGGGTTAGGGGACGGGGACGGTTTAGGGTACAGGTTAGGGTACGACAACTGTTTAGGGTGAGCGTACGTGTTAGGGTACGGGTTAGTGTTAGCGTACGGGTTAGGATTAGGGGACGGGTGAGGGTAAGGCTTCGGGAAAGGGTTAGGGTTAGGGATAGGGTTAGGGTTAGGGGACGGGCACGGGGACGGTTTACGGTACATGTTAGTGTACGACACCGGTTTAGGGTGAGGGTACGTGTTAGGGTACGGGTTAGTGTTAGCGTACGAGTTAGGATTAGGGGACGGGTTAGGATAAGGCTTCGGATAAGGGTTAGGGTTAGGGTTAGGGTTAGGGTTAGGGGACGGGGACGGTTTAGGGTACAGGTTAGGGTACGACAACGTTTTAGGGTGAGCGTACGTGTTAGGGTACGGGTTAGTGTTAGCGTACGGTTTAGGATTAGGGGACGGGTGAGTGTAAGGCTTCGGGTAAGGGTTAGGCTTAGGCTTAGGGTTAGGGTTAGGGTTAGGGGACGGGGACGGTTTAGGGTACAGGTTAGGGTACGACAACGATTTAGGATGAGAGTAAGTGTTAGGGTACGGTTTAGTGTTAGCGTACGGGTAAGGATTAGGGGACGGGTGAGGGTAAGGCTTCGGGTAAGGGTTAGTGTTAGGGTTAGAGTTAGGGTTAGGGTTACGGGACGGGGACGGTTTAGGGTACAGGTTAGGGTACGGCAACGGTTTAGGGTGAGCGTACGTGTTAGGGTACGGGTTAGTGTTAGCGTACGGGTTAGGATTACGGGAAGGGTGAGGGTAAGGCTTCGGGTAAGGGTTAGGGTTAGGGTTAGGGTTAGGGTTAGGGGACAGGCACGGGGACGGTTTAGGGTACAGGTTAGTGTACGACAACGGTTTAGGGTGAGCGTACGTGTTAGGGTATGGGTTAGTGTTAGCGTACGTGTTAGGATTAGGGGACGGGTGAGGGTAAGGCTTCGGGTAAGGGTTAGGGTTAGGTTTAGGGTTAGGGGACGGGGACGGGGACGATATAGGGTACAGGTTAGGGTACAAAAACGGTTTAGGGTGAGCGTACGTGTTAGGGTACGGGTTAGTGTTAGCGTACGGGTTAGGATTAGGGGACGGGTGAGTGTAAGGCTTCGGGAAAGGATTAGGGTTAGGGTTAGTGTTAGGGTTAGGGTTAGGGGACGGGGACGATTTAGCGTACAGGTTAGGGTACGACAGTGGTTTAGGGTGAGCGTACGTGTTAGGGTACGGGTTAGTGTTAGCGTACGGGTTAGGATTATGGGACGGGTGAGGGTAAGGTTTCGGATAATGGTTAGGGTTAGGGTTATGGTTAGGGGACGGGGACGGGGACGGTTTAGGGTACAGGTTAGGGTACGACAACGGTTTAGGTTGTGCGTACGTGTTAGGGCACGGGTTAGTGTTAGCGTACGGGTTAGGATTAGGGGACGGGTGAGGGTAAGGCTTCGGGTAAGGGTTAGGGTTAGGGTTATGGTTAGGGTTAGGGGACGGGGATGGTTTAGGGTAAAGGTTAGGGTACGACAACGGTTTAGGGTGAGCGTACGTGTTAGAGTACGGGTTAGTGTTAGCGTACGGGTTAGGATTAGGGGACGGGTGAGGGTAAGGCTTCGGGTAAGGGTTAGGGTTAGGGTTAGGGGACGGGGACGTGGACGGGGACGGTTTAGGGTACAGGTTAGGGTACGACAACGGTTTAGGGTGAGCGTACGTGTTAGGGTACGGGTTAGTGTTAGCGTACGGGTTGGGATTAGGGGACGGGTGAGGGTAAGGCTTCGGGTAAGTGTTAGGGTTAGGGTTAGGGTTAGGGTTAGGGTTAGGGTTAGGGTTAGGGTTAGGGGACGGGGACGGTTTAGGGTACAGGTTAGGGTACGACAACGGTTTAGGGTGAGCGTACGTGTTAGGGTACGGGTTAGTGTTAGCGTACGGGTTAGGAATAGGGGACGGGTGAGGGTAAGGCTACAGGTAAGGGTTAGGGTTAGGGTTAGGGTTAGGGTTAGGGGACGGGGACGGTTTAGGGTACAGGTTAGGGTACGACAGCGGTTTAGAGTGAGCGTAAGTGTTAGGGTACGGATTAGTGTTAGCGTACAGGTGAGGATTAGGGGACGGGTGAGTGTAAGGCTTCGGGTAAGGGTTAGGATTAGGGTTAGGGTTAGGGTTAGGGGACGGGGACGGTTTAGGGTACAGGTTAGTGTACGACAACGGTTTAGGGTGAGCGTACATGTTAGGTTACGGGTTAGTGCTGGCGTACGGGTTAGGATTAGGGGACGGGTGAGGATACGGCTTCGGGTAAGGGTTAGGGTTAGGGTTAGGGGACGGGGACGGGGACGGGGACGGTTTAGGGTACAGGTTAGGGTACGACAACGGTTTAGGGTGAGCGTACGTGTTAGGGTACTGGTTAGTGTTAGCGTACGGGTTAGGATTAGGGGACGGGTGAGTGTAAGGCTTCGGGTAAGGGTTAGGGTTAGGGTTAGGGTTAGGGGACGGGGACGGCTTAGGGTACAGGTTAGGGTACGACAACGGTTTAGAGTGAGCGTAAGTGATAGGGTACGGATTAGTGTTAGCGTACAGGTGAGGATTAGGGGACGGGTGAGTGTAAGGCTTCGGGTAAGGGTTAGGGTTAGGGTTAGGGTTAGGGTTAGGGTTAGGGGACGGGGACGGTTTAGGGTACAGGTTAGGGTACGACAACGGTTTAGGGTGAGCGTACGTTTTAGGGTACGGGTTAGTGTTAGCGTACGGGTTAGGAATAGGGGACGGGTGAGGGTAAGGCTACAGGTAAGGGTTAGGGTTAGGGTTAGGGTTAAGGTTAGGGTTAGGGGACGGGGGCAGTTTAGGGTACAGGTTAGGGTACGACAATGGTTTAGGGTGAGCGTACGTGTTAGGGTATGGGTTAGTGTTAGCGTACGGGTTAGGATTAGGGGACGGGTGAGGGTAAGGCTTCGGGTAAGGGTTAGGGTTAGGGTTAGGGTTAGGGGACGGGGACGGTTTAGGGTACAGGTTAGGGTACGACAACGGTTTAGGGTGAGCGTACGTTTTAGGGTAGGTGTTAGTGTTAGCGTACGGGTTAGGATTAGGGGACGGTTGAGTGTATGGCTTCGGGTAAGGGTTAGGGTTAGGGTTAGGGTTAGGGTTAGGGTTAGGGGACGGGGACGCTTTAGGGTACAGGTTAGGGTACGACAACGGTTTAGGGTGAGCGTACGTGTTAGGGTACGGGTTAGTGTTAGCGTACGGGTTAGGATTAGGGGACGGGTGAGGGTAAGGCTTCGGGTAAGGGTTAGGGTTAGGTTTAGGGTTAGGGGACAGGGACGGGGACGGTTTAGGGTACAGGTTAGGGTACAAAAACGGTTTAGGGTGAGTGTACGTGTTAGGGTACCGGTTAGTGTTAGTGTACGGGTTAGGATTAGGGGACGGGTGAGTGTAAGGCTTCGGGTAAGGATTAGGGTTAGGGTTAGTGTTAGGGTTAGGGTTAGGGGACGTGGACGGTTTAGGGCACAGGTTAGGGTACGACAACGGTTTAGGGTGAGCGTACGTGTTAGGGTACGGGTTAGTGTAAGCGTACGGGTTAGGATTAGGGGACGGGTGAGGGTAAGGCTTCGGGTAATGGTTAGGGTTAGGGGACGGGGACGGTTTAGGGTACAGGTTAGGGTACAACAACGGTTTAGGGTGAGTGTAGAGTTAGGGTACGGGTTAGTGTTAGCGTACGGGTTAGGATAACGGGAAGGGTGAGGGTAAGGCTTCGGGTAAGGGTTAGGGTTAGGGTTAGGGTTAGGGTTAGGGGACCGGGACGGTTTAGGGTACAGGTTAGGGTACGACAACGGTTTAGGGTGAGCGTACGTGTTAGGGTATGGGTTAGTGTTAGCGTACGGGTTAGGATTAGGGGACGGGTGAGGTTAAGGCTTCGGGTAAGGGTTAGGGTTTGGTTTAGAGTTAGGTTTAGGGTTAGGGTTAGGGGACGAGGACGGTTTAGGGTACAGGTTAGGGTACGACAATGGTTTAGGGTGAGCGTACGTGTTAGGTTACGTGTTAGTGTTAGCGTACGGGTTAGGATTAGGGGACGGGTGAGGGTAAGGCTTCGGGTAAGGGTTAGGGTTAGGGTTAGGGTTAGGGTTAGGGGATGGGGACGGTTTAGGGTACAGGTTAGGGTACGACAATGGTTTAGGGTGAGCGTACGTGTTAGGGTACGGGTTAGTGTTAGCGTACGGGTTAGGATTAGGGGACGGGTGAGGGTAAGGCTTCGGGAAAGTGTTAGGGTTAGGGTTAGGTTTAGGGTTAGGGGACGGGCACGGGGACGGTGTAGGGTACAGGTTATGGTACGACAACGGTTTAGGGTGAGGGTACGTGTTAGGGTACGGGATAGTGTTAGCGTATGGTTTAGGATTAGGGGACGGGTGAGGGTAAGGCTTCGGGTAAGGGTAAGTGTTAGGTTTAGGGTTAGGGTTAGGGTTAGGGGACGGGGACGGCTTAGGGTACAGGTTAGGGTACGACAACGGTTTCGAGTGAGCGTAAGTGTTAGGGTACGGATTAGTGTTAGCGTATGAGTTAGGATTAAGTGACGGGAGAGTGTAAGGCTTCGGGTAAGGGTTAGGGTTAGGGTTAGGCTTAGGGTTAGGGGACGGGGACGGTTTAGGGTACAGGTTAGGGTACGACAACGGTTTAGGGTGAGCGTACGTGTTAGGGTACGGGTTAGTGTTAGCGTACGGGTTAGGATTAGGGGACGGGTGAGGGTAAGGCTACAGGTAAGGGTTAGGGTTAGGGTTAGGGTTAGGGTTAGGGTTAGGGGACGGGGACGGTTTAGGGTACAGGTTAGGGTACGACAACGATTTAGGGTGAGCGTACGTGTTAGGTTACGGGTTAGTGTTAGCGTACGGGTTAGTCTTAGGGAACGGGTGAGGGTAAGGCTTCGGGTAATGGTTAGGGTTAGGGTTAGGGTTAGGGTTAGGGTTAGGGGACGGGGACAGTTTAGGGTACAGGTTAGCGTACGACAACGGTTTAGGGTGAGCGTATGTGTTAGGGTACGGGTTAGTGTTAGCGTACAGGTTAGGATTAGGGGACGGGTGAGGGTAAGGCTTCGGGTAAGGGTTAGGGTTTGGGTTAGGGTTAGGGTTAGGGGACGGGGACAGTTTAGGGTACAGGTTAGGGTACGACAACGGTTTAGGGTGAGCGTACGTGTTAGGGTACGGGTTAGTGTTAGCGTACGGGTTAGGATTATAGGACGGGTGAGTGTAAGGCTTCGGGTAAGGATTAGGGTTAGGGTTAGTGTTAGGGTTAGGGTTAGGGGACGGGGACGGTTTAGCGTACAGGTTAGGGTACGACAACGGTTTAGGGTGAGCGTAAGTGTTAGGGTACGGGTTAGTGTTAGCGTACGGGTTAGGATTAGGGGACGGGTGAGGGTAAGGCTTCGGGTAGTGGTTAGGGTTAGGGTTATGGTTAGGGTTAGGGGACGGGGACGGTTTAGGGTACAGGTTAGGGTACGACAAAGGTTTAGGGTGAGCGTACGTGTTAGGGTACGGGTTAGTGTTAGCGTACGGGTTAGGATTAAGGGACGGGTGAGGGTAAGGCTTCGGGTAAGGGTTAGGGTTAGGGTTAGGGTTAGGGGACGGGGATGGTTTAGGGTAAAGGTTAGGGTACGACAACGGTTTAGGGTGAGCGTACGTGTTAGGTTATGGGTTAGTTTTGGCGTACGGGTTAGGACTAGGGACGGGTGAGGATACGGCTTCGGTTAAGGGTTAGGGTTAGGGTTAGGGTTAGGGGACAGGGACGGGGACGGTTTAGGGTACAAGTTAGGGTACGACAACGGTTTAGGGTGAGCGTACGTGTTAGGGTACGGGTTAGTGTTAGCGTACGGGTTAGGATTAGGGGACGGGTGAGGGTAAGGCTTCGGGTAAGTGTTAGGGTTAGGGTTAGGGTTAGGAGACGGGGATGGTTTATGGTACATGTTAGGGTACGACAACGATTTAGGGTGAGCGTAGGTTTTAGGGTATGGATTAGTGTTAGCGTACGGGTTAGGATTAGGGGACGGGTGAGGTTAAGGCTTCAGGTAAGGGTTAGGGTTAGGGTTAGGGTTAGAGTTAGGGTTAGGGGACGGGGACGGTTTAGGATACAGGTTAGGGTACGACAACGGTTTAGGGTGAGCGTACGTGTTAGGGTACGGGTTAGTGTTAGCGTACGGGTTAGGATTAGGGAACGGTTGAGGGTAAGGCTTCGGGTAAGGGTTAGGGTTAGGGTTAGGGTTAGGGTTAGGGGACAGGGACGGTTTAGGGTACAGGTTAGGGTACGTCAACGGTTTAGGGTGAGCGTATGTCTTAGGGTACGGGTTAGTGTTAGTGTACGGGTTAGGATTAGGGGACGGGTGAGGGTAAGGCTTCGGGTAAGGGTTAGGGTTAGGGTTAGGGTTAGGGTTAGGGTTAGGGGACGGGGACGGTTTTGGGTACAGGTTAGGGTACGACAACGGTTTAGGGTGAGCGTACGTGTTAGGGTACGGGTTAGTGTTAGCGTACGGGTTAGGATTAGGGGACGGGTGAGGGTAAGGCTTCGGGAAAGTGTTAGGGTTAGGGTTACGTTTAGGGTTAGGGGACGGGCACGGGGACGGTTTAGGGTACAGGTTATGGTACGACAACGGTTTAGGGTGAGGGTACGTGTTAGGGTACGGGTTAGTGTTAGCGTATGGGTTAGGATTAGGGGACGGGTGAGGGTAAGGCTTCGGGTAAGGGTAAGGGTTAGGTTTAGGGTTAGGGTTAGGGTTAGGGGACGGGGACGGCTTAGGGTACAGGTTAGGGTACGACAACGGTTTCGAGTGAGCGTAAGTGTTAGGGTACGGATTAGTGTTAGCGTACGAGTTAGGATTAGGGGACGGGTGAGTGTAAGGCTTCGGGTAAGGGTTAGGGTTAGGGTTAGGCTTAGGGTTAGGGGACGGGGACGGTTTAGGGTACAGGTTAGGGTACGACAACGGTTTAGGGTGAGCGTACGTGTTGGGTACGGGTTAGTGTTAGCGTACGGGTTAGGATTAGGGGACGGGTGAGGGTAAGGCTACAGGTAAGGGTTAGGGTTAGGGTTAGGGTTAGGGTTAGGGGACGGAGACGGTTTAGGGTACAGGTTAGGGTACGACAACGATTTAGGGTGAGCGTACCTGTTAGGTTACGGTTTAGTGTTAGCGTACGGGTTAGTCTTAGGGAACGGGTGAGTGTAAGGCTTCGGGTAATGGTTAGGGTTAGGGTTAGGGTTAGGGTTAGGGGACGGGGACAGTTTAGGGTACAGGTGAGGGTACGACAACGGTTTAGGGTGAGTGTATGTGTTAGGGTACGGGTTAGTGTTAGCGTACAGGTTAGGATTAGGGGACGGGTGAGGGTAAGGCTTCGGGTAAGGGTTAGGGTTAGGGTTAGGGTTAGGGTTAGGGGACGGGGACGGTTTAGGGTACAGGTTAGGGTACGACAACGGTTTAGGGTGAGCGTACGTGTTAGGGTACGGGTTAGAGTTAGCGTACGGGTTAGGATTAGGGGACGGGTGAGGGTAAGGCTTCGGGTAAGGGTTAGGGTTAGGGTTAGGGTTAGGGTTAGGCTTAGGGGACGGGGACAGTTTAGGGTACAGGTTAGTGTACGACAAATGTTTAGGGTGAGCGTACGTGTTAGGGTACGGGTTAGTGTTAGCGTACGGGTTAGGATTAGGTTACGGGTGAGTGTAAGGCTTCGGGTAAGGGTTAGGGTTATGGTTAGGGTTAGGGTTAGGGGACGGGGACGGTTTAGGGTACAGGTTAGGGTACGACAACGGTTTAGGGTGAGCGTACGTGTTAGGGTATGGGTTAGTGTTAGCGTACGGGTTAGGATTAGGGGACGGGTGAGGTTAAGGCTTCGGGTAAGGGTTAGGGTTTGGTTTAGAGTTAGGTTTAGGGTTAGGGTTAGGGGACGGGGACGGTTTAGGGTACAGGTTAGGGTACGACAATGGTTTAGGGTGAGCGTACGTGTTAGGTTACGTGTTAGTGTTAGCGTACGGGTTAGGATTAGGGGACGGGTGAGGGTAAGGCTTCGGGTAAGGGTTAGTGTTAGGGTTAGGGTTAGGGTTAGGGTTAGGGGATGGGGACGCTTTAGGGTACAGGTTAGGGTACGACAATGGTTTAGGGTGAGCGTACGTGTTATGGTATGTGTTAGTGTTAGCGTACGGGTTAGGAATAGGGGACGGGTGAGGGTAAGGCTTCAAGTAAGGGTTAGGGTTAAGGTTAGGGTTAGGGGACGGGGACGGGGACGCTTTAGGGTACAGGTTAGGGTACGACAACGGTTTAGGGTGAGCGTACGTGTTAGGGTACGGGTTAGTGTTAGCGTACGGGTTAGGATTAGGGGACGGGTGAGGGTAAGACTTCGGGTAAGGGTTAGGGTTAGCGATAGGGTTAGGGGACGGGGACGGTTTAGGGTACACGTTAGAGTACGACAACGGTTTAGGGTGAGCGTACTTGTTAGGGTACGGGTTAGTGTTAGCGTACGGGTTAGGATTAGGGGACGGGTGAGGGTAAGGCTTCGGGTAAGGGTTAGGGTTAGGGTTAGGGTTAGGTTTAGGGTTAGGGGACGGGGACGGGGACGGTTTAGGGTACATGTTAGGGTACGACAACGGTTTAGGGTGAGGGTACGTGTTAGGGTACGGGTTAGTGTTAGCGTACGGGTTAGGAATAGGGGACGGGTGAGGGTAAGGCTTCGGGTAAGGGTTAGGGTTAGGGTTAGGGTTAGGGTTAGGGTTAGGTGACGGGTATGGGGACGATTTAGGGTACAGTTTAGGGTACGACAACCGTTTAGGGTGAGAGTACGTGTTAGGGTACGGGTTAGTGTTAGCGTACGGGTTAGGATTAGGGGACGGGTGAGGGTAAGGCTTCGGGTAAGGGTTAGGGTTAGGGTTAGGGTTAGGCTTAGGGATAGGGGACGGGGATGGTTTAGGGTAAAGGTTAGGGTACGACAACGGTTTAGGGTGAGCGTACGTGTTAGGTTACGGGTTAGTTTTGGCGTACGGGTTAGGACTAGGGACGGGTGAGGATACGGCTTCGGTTAAGGGTTAGGGTTAGGGTTAGGGTTAGGGGACAGGGACGGGGACGGTTTAGGGTACAGGTTAGGGTACGACAACGGTTTAGGGTGAGCGTACGTGTTAGGGTACGGGTTAGTGTTAGCGTACGGGTTAGGATTAGGGGACGGGTGAGGGTAAGGCTTCGGGTAAGTGTTAGGGTTAGGGTTAGGGTTAGGAGACGGGGATGGTTTATGGTACATGTTAGGGTACGACAACGATTTTGGGTGAGCGTAGGTTTTAGGGTATGGATTAGTGTTAGCGTACGGGTTAGGATTAGGGGACGGGTGAGGTTAAGGCTTCAGGTAAGGGTTAGGGTTAGGGTTAGGGTTAGAGTTAGGGTTAGGGGACGGGGACGGTTTAGGATACAGGTTAGGGTACGAAAACGGTTTAGGGTGAGCGTATGTGTTAGGGTACGGGTTAGTGTTAGCGTACGGGTTAGAATTAGGGGACGGTTGAGGGTAAGGCTTCGGGTAAGGGTTAGGGTTAGGGTTAGGGTTAGGGTTAGGGGACAGGGACGGTTTAGGGTACAGGTTAGGGTACGTCAACGGTTTAGGGTGAGCGTACGTCTTAGGGTACGGGTTAGTGTTAGTGTACGGGTTAGGATTAGGGGACGGGTGAGGGTAAGGCTTCGGGTAAGGGTTAGGGTTAGGGTTAGGGTTAGGGTTAGGGTTAGGGGACGGGGACGGTTTAGGGTACAGGTTAGGGTACGACAACGGTTTAGGGTGAGCATACGTGTTAGGGTACGGGTTAGTGTTAGCGTACGGGTTAGGATTAGGGGACGGGTGAGGGTAAGGCTTCGGGAAAGTGTTAGGGTTAGGGTTAGGTTTAGGGTTAGGGGTCGGGCACGGGGACGGTGTAGGGTACAGGTTATGGTACGACAACGGTTTAGGGTGAGGGTACGTGTTAGGGTACGGGTTAGTGTTAGCGTATGGGTTAGGATTAGGGGACGGGTGAGGGTAAGGCTTCGGGTAAGGGTAAGGGTTAGGTTTAGGGTTAGGGTTAGGGTTAGGGGACGGGGACGGCTTAGGGTACAGGTTAGGGTACGACAACGGTTTCGAGTGAGCGTAAGTGTTAGGATACGGATTAGTGTTAGCGTATGAGTTAGGATTAAGTGACGGGTGAGTGTAAGGCTTCGGGTAAGGGTTAGGGTTAGGGTTAGGCTTAGGGTTAGGGGACGGGGACGGTTTAGGGTACAGGTTAGGGTACGACAACGGTTTAGGGTGAGCGTACGTGTTAGGGTACGGGTTAGGGTTAGCGTACGGGTTAGGATTAGGGGACGGGTGAGGGTAAGGCTACAGGTAAGGGTTAGGGTTAGGGTTAGGGTTAGGGTTAGGGTTAGGTGACGGGGACGGTTTAGGGTACAGGTTAGGGTACGACAACGATTTAGGGTGAGCGTACGTGTTAGGTTACGGGTTAGTGTTAGCGTACGGGTTAGTCTTAGGGAACGGGTGAGGGTAAGGCTTCGGGTAATGGTTAGGGTTAGGGTTAGGGTTAGGGTTAGGGGACGGGGACAGTTTAGGGTACAGGTTAGGGTACGACAACGGTTTAGGGTGAGCGTATGTGTTAGGGTACGGGTTAGTGTTAGCGTACAGGTTAGGATTAGGGGACGGGTGAGGGTTAGGCTTCGGGTAAGGGTTAGGGTTTGGGTTAGGGTTAGGGTTAGGGGACGGGGACGGTTTAGGGTACAGGTTAGGGTACGACAACGGTTTAGGGTGAGCGTACGTGTTAGGGTATGGGTTAGTGTTAGCGTACGGGTTAGGATTAGGGGACGGGTGAGGGTAAGGCTTCGGGTAAGGGTTAGGGTTAGGGTTAGGGTTAGGGTTAGGCTTAGGGGACGGGGACAGTTTAGGGTACAGTTTAGTGTACGACAACGGTTTAGGGTGAGCGTACGTGTTAGGGTACGGGTTAGTGTTAGCGTACGGGTTAGGATTAGGTTACGGGTGAGTGTAAGGCTTTGGGTAAGGGTTAGGGTTATGTTTAGGGTTAGGGTTAGGGGACGGGGACGGTTTAGGGTACAGGTTAGGGTACGACAACGGTTTAGGGTGAGCGTACGTGTTAGGGTATGGGTTAGTGTTAGCGTACGGGTTAGGATTAGGGGACGGGTGAGGTTAAGGCTTCGGGTAAGGGTTAGGGTTTGGTTTAGAGTTAGGTTTAGGGTTAGGGTTAGGGGACGGGGACGGTTTAGGGTACAGGTTAGGGTACGACAATGGTTTAGGGTGAGCGTACGTGTTAGGTTACGTTTTAGTGTTAGCGTACGGGTTAGGATTAGGGGACGGGTGAGGGTAAGGCTTCGGGTAAGGGTTAGGGTTAGGGTTAGGGTTAGGGTTAGGGTTAGGGTTAGGGGATGGGGACGGTTTAGGGTACAGGTTAGGGTACGACAATGGTTTAGGGTGAGCGTACGTGTTAGGGTACGTGTTAGTGTTAGCGTACGGGTTAGGAATAGGGGACGGGTGAGGGTAAGGCTTCAAGTAAGGGTTAGGGTTAAGGTTAGGGTTAGGGGACGGGGACGGGGACGCTTTAGGGTACAGGTTAGGGTACGACAACGGTTTAGGGTGAGCGTACGTGTTATGGTGTGGGTTAGTGTTTGCGTACGGGTTAGGAATAGGGGACGGGTGAGGGTAAGGCTTCGGGTAAGGTTTAGGGTTAGGGTTAGGGTTAGGGTTAGGGTTAGGGGATGGGGACGGGGACGGTTTAGGGTACAGGTTAGGGTACGACAACGGTTTAGGGTTAGCGTACGTGTTAGGGTACGGGTTAGTGTTAGGATTAGGGGACGGGTGAGGGTAAGGCTTCGGGTAAGGTTTAGGGTTAGGGTTAGGGTTAGGGTTAGGGTTAGGGTTAGGGTTAGGGGACGGGGACGGTTTAGGGTACATGTTAGGGTACGGCAACGGTTTAGGGTGAGCGTACGTGTTAGGGTACGGGTTAGTGTTAGCGTACGGGTTAGGATTAGGTGACGGGTGAGGGTAAGGCTTCGGGTAAGGGTTAGGGTTAGGGTTAGGGATAGGGTTAAAGGACGGGGACGGGGACGGTTTAGGGTATAGGTTAGGGTACGACAACGGTTTAGGGTGAGCGTACGTGTTAGGGTACGGGTTAGTGTTAGCGTACGGGTTAGGATTAGGGGACGGGTGAGGGTAAGACTTCGGGTAAGGGTTAGGGTTAGCGATAGGGTTAGGGGACGGAGACGGTTTAGGGTACACGTTAGAGTACGACAACGGTTTAGGGTGAGCGTACTTGTTATGGTACGGGTTAGTGTTAGCGTACGGGTTAGGATTAGGGGACGGGTGAGGGTAAGGCTTCGGGTAAGGGTTAGGGTTAGGGTTAGGGTTAGGTTTAGGGTTAGGGGACGGGGACGGGGACGGTTTAGGGTACATGTTAGGGTACGACAACGGTTTAGGGTGAGCGAACGTGTTAGGGTACGGGTTAGTGTTAGCGTACGGGTTAGGAATAGGGGACGGGTGAGGGTAAGGCTTCGGGTAAGGGTTAGGGTTAGGGTTAGGGTTAGGGTTAGGGTTAGGTGACGGGGATGGGGACGATTTAGGGTACAGTTTAGGGTACGACAACGGTTTAGGGTGAGCGTACGTGTTAGGGTACGGGTTAGTGTTAGTGTACGGGTTAGGATTAGGGGACGGGTGAGGGTAAGGATTCGGGTAAGGGTTAGGGATAGGCTTAGGGTTAGGGTTAAGGGACGGAGACGGTTTAGGATACAAGTTAGGGTACGACAATGGTTTAGTGTGAGCGTACGTGTTAGGGCATGGGTTAGTGTTAGAGTACGGGTTAGGATTAGGGGACGGGTGAGGGTAAGGCTTCGGGTAAGTGTTAGGGTTAGGGTTAGGGTTAGGGTTAGGGTTAGGGGATGGGGACGGTTTAGGGTACAGGTTAGGGTACGACAACGGTTTAGGGTGAGCGTACGTGTTAGGGTACGGGTTAGTGTTAGCGTACGGGTTAGGATTAGGGGACGGGTGAGGGTAAGGCTTCGGGTAAGGGTTAGGGTTAGGGTTAGGGTTAGGGGGCGGGGACGGTTTAGGGTACAGGTTAGGGTACGACAACGGTTTAGGGTGAGCGTACGTTTTGGGTACGTGTTAGTGTTAGCGTACGGTTTAGGATTAGGGGACGGGTGAGGTTAAGGCTTCGGGTAAGGGTTAGGGTTAGGGTTGGGGTTAGGGGATGGGGACGGGGACGGTTTAGGGTACAGGTTAGGGTACGACAACGGTTTAGGGTGAGCGTACGTGTTAGGGTACGGGTTAGTGTTAGCGGACGAGTTAGGATTAGGAGACGGGTTAGGGTAAGGCTTCGGGTAAGGTTTAGGGTTAGGGTTAGGGTTAGGGTTAGGGGACGGGGACGGTTTAGGGTACAGGTTAGGGTACGACAACGGTTTAGGGTGAGGGTACGTGTTAGGGTACGGGTTAGTGTTAGCGTACGGGTTAGGATTAGGGGACGGGTGAGGGTAAGGCTTCGGGTAAGGGTTAGGCTTAGGCTTAGGGTTAGGGTTAGGGTTAGGGGACGGGGACGGTTTAGGGTACAGGTTAGGGTACGACAACGGTTTAGGATGAGCGTAAGTGTTAGGGTACGGTTTAGTGTTAGCGTACGGGTAAGGATTAGGGGACGGGTGAGGGTAAGGCTTCGGGTAAGGGTTAGTGTTAGGGTTAGAGTTAGGGTTAGGGTTACGGGACGGGGACGGTTTAGGGTACAGGTTAGGGTACGGCAACGGTTTAGGGTGAGCGTACGTGTTAGGGTACGGGTTAGTGTTAGCGTACGTGTTAGGATTAGGGGACGGGTGAGGGTAAGGCTTCGGGTAAGGGTTAGGGTTAGGTTTAGGGTTAGGGGACGGGGACGGGGACGGTATAGGGTACAGGTTAGGGTACAAAAACGGTTTAGGGTGAGCGTACGTGTTAGGGTACGGGTTAGTGTTAGCGTACGGGTTAGGATTAGGGGACGGGTGAGTGTAAGGGTTCGGGTAAGGATTAGGTTTAGGGTTAGTGTTAGGGTTAGGGTTAGGGGACGGGGACGGTTTAGCGTACAGGTTAGGGTACGACAGTGGTTTAGGGTGAGCGTACGTGTTAGGGTACGGGTTAGTGTTAGCGTACGGGTTAGGATTAGGGGACGGGTGAGGGTAAGGCTTCGGATAATGTTTAGGGTTAGGGTTATGGTTAGGGTTAGGGGACGGGGACGGTTTAGGGTACAGGTTAGGGTACGACAACGGTTTAGGGTGAGCGTACGTGTTAGGGTACGGGTTAGTGTTAGCGTACGGGTTAGGATTAGGGGACGGGTGAGTGTAAGGCTTCGGGTAAGGGTTAGGGTTAGGGTTATGGTTAGGGTTAGGGGACGGGGATGGTTTAGGGTAAAGGTTAGGGTACGACAACGTTTTAGGGTGAGCGTACGTGTTAGAGTACGGGTTAGTGTTAGCGTACGGGTTAGGATTAGGGGACGGGTGAGGTTAAGGATTCGGGTAAGGGTTAGGGTTAGGGTTAGGGTTAGGGTTAGGGTTAGGGGACGGGGACGGTTTAGGATACAGGTTAGGGTACGACAACGGTTTAGGGTGAGCGTACGTGTTAGGGTACGGGTTAGTGTTTGCGTACGGGTTAGGAATAGGGGACGGGTGAGGGTAAGGCTTCGGGTAAGGTTTAGGGTTAGGGTTAGGGTTAGGGTTAGGGTTAGGGGATGGGGACGGGGACGGTTTAGGGTACAGGTTAGGGTACGACAACGGTTTAGGGTTAGCGTACGTGTTAGGGTACGGGTTAGTGTTAGCGTAAGGGTTAGGATTAGGGGACGGGTGAGGGTAAGGCTTCGGGTAAGGTTTAGGGTTAGGGTTAGGGTTAGGGTTAGGGTTAGGGGACGGGGACGGTTTAGGGTACATGTTAGGGTACGGCAACGGTTTAGGGTGAGCGTACGTGTTAGGGTACGGGTTAGTGTTAGCGTACGGGTTAGGATTAGGTGACGGGTGAGGGTAAGGCTTCGGGTAAGGGTTAGGGTTAGGGTTAGGGATAGGGTTAAAGGACGGGGACGGGGACGGTTTAGGGTATAGGTTAGGGTACGACAACGGTTTAGGGTGAGCGTACGTGTTAGGGTACGGGTTAGTGTTAGCGTACGGGTTAGGATTAGGGGACGGGTGAGGGTAAGACTTCGGGTAAGGGTTAGGGTTAGCGATAGGGTTAGGGGACGGAGACGGTTTAGGGTACACGTTAGAGTACGACAACGGTTTAGGGTGAGCGTACTTGTTATGGTACGGGTTAGTGTTAGCGTACGGGTTAGGATTAGGGGACGGGTGAGGGTAAGGCTTCGGGTAAGGGTTAGGGTTAGGGTTAGGGTTAGGTTTAGGGTTAGGGGACGGGGACGGGGACGGTTTAGGGTACATGTTAGGGTACGACAACGGTTTAGGGTGAGCGAACGTGTTAGGGTACGGGTTAGTGTTAGCGTACGGGTTAGGAATAGGGGACGGGTGAGGGTAAGGCTTCGGGTAAGGGTTAGGGTTAGGGTTAGGGTTAGGGTTAGGGTTAGGTGACGGGGATGGGGACGATTTAGGGTACAGTTTAGGGTACGACAACGGTTTAGGGTGAGCGTACGTGTTAGGGTACGGGTTAGTGTTAGTGTACGGGTTAGGATTAGGGGACGGGTGAGGGTAAGGATTCGGGTAAGGGTTAGGGATAGGCTTAGGGTTAGGGTTAAGGGACGGAGACGGTTTAGGATACAAGTTAGGGTACGACAATGGTTTAGTGTGAGCGTACGTGTTAGGGCATGGGTTAGTGTTAGAGTACGGGTTAGGATTAGGGGACGGGTGAGGGTAAGGCTTCGGGTAAGTGTTAGGGTTAGGGTTAGGGTTAGGGTTAGGGTTAGGGGATGGGGACGGTTTAGGGTACAGGTTAGGGTACGACAACGGTTTAGGGTGAGCGTACGTGTTAGGGTACGGGTTAGTGTTAGCGTACGGGTTAGGATTAGGGGACGGGTGAGGGTAAGGCTTCGGGTAAGGGTTAGGGTTAGGGTTAGGGTTAGGGGGCGGGGACGGTTTAGGGTACAGGTTAGGGTACGACAACGGTTTAGGGTGAGCGTACGTTTTGGGTACGTGTTAGTGTTAGCGTACGGTTTAGGATTAGGGGACGGGTGAGGTTAAGGCTTCGGGTAAGGGTTAGGGTTAGGGTTAGGGTTAGGGGATGGGGACGGGGACGGTTTAGGGTACAGGTTAGGGTACGACAACGGTTTAGGGTGAGCGTACGTGTTAGGGTACGGGTTAGTGTTAGCGGACGAGTTAGGATTAGGAGACGGGTTAGGGTAAGGCTTCGGGTAAGGTTTAGGGTTAGGGTTAGGGTTAGGGTTAGGGGACGGGGACGGTTTAGGGTACAGGTTAGGGTACGACAACGGTTTAGGGTGAGGGTACGTGTTAGGGTACGGGTTAGTGTTAGCGTACGGGTTAGGATTAGGGGACGGGTGAGGGTAAGGCTTCGGGTAAGGGTTAGGCTTAGGCTTAGGGTTAGGGTTAGGGTTAGGGGACGGGGACGGTTTAGGGTACAGGTTAGGGTACGACAACGGTTTAGGATGAGCGTAAGTGTTAGGGTACGGTTTAGTGTTAGCGTACGGGTAAGGATTAGGGGACGGGTGAGGGTAAGGCTTCGGGTAAGGGTTAGTGTTAGGGTTAGAGTTAGGGTTAGGGTTACGGGACGGGGACGGTTTAGGGTACAGGTTAGGGTACGGCAACGGTTTAGGGTGAGCGTACGTGTTAGGGTACGGGTTAGTGTTAGCGTACGTGTTAGGATTAGGGGACGGGTGAGGGTAAGGCTTCGGGTAAGGGTTAGGGTTAGGTTTAGGGTTAGGGGACGGGGACGGGGACGGTATAGGGTACAGGTTAGGGTACAAAAACGGTTTAGGGTGAGCGTACGTGTTAGGGTACGGGTTAGTGTTAGCGTACGGGTTAGGATTAGGGGACGGGTGAGTGTAAGGCTTCGGGTAAGGATTAGGTTTAGGGTTAGTGTTAGGGTTAGGGTTAGGGGACGGGGACGGTTTAGCGTACAGGTTAGGGTACGACAGTGGTTTAGGGTGAGCGTACGTGTTAGGGTACGGGTTAGTGTTAGCGTACGGGTTAGGATTAGGGGACGGGTGAGGGTAAGGCTTCGGATAATGTTTAGGGTTAGGGTTATGGTTAGGGTTAGGGGACGGGGACGGTTTAGGGTACAGGTTAGGGTACGACAACGGTTTAGGGTGAGCGTACGTGTTAGGGTACGGGTTAGTGTTAGCGTACGGGTTAGGATTAGGGGACGGGTGAGTGTAAGGCTTCGGGTAAGGGTTAGGGTTAGGGTTAGGGTTAGGGTTAGGGGACGGGGACGGTTTAGGGTACAGGTTAGTGTACGACAACGGTTTAGGGTGAGCGTACGTGTTAGGTTACGGGTTAGTGCTGGCGTACGGGTTAGGATTAGGGGACGGGTGAGGATACGGCTTCGGGTAAGTGTTAGGGTTAGGGTTAGGGTTAGGGTTAGGGTTAGGGGACGGGGACGGCTTAGGGTACAGGTTAGGGTACGACAACGGTTTAGAGTGAGCGTAAGTGTTAGGGAACGGATTAGTGTTAGCGTACAGGTGAGGATTAGGGGACGGGTGAGTGTAAGGCTTCGGGTAAGGGTTAGGGTTAGGGTTAGGGTTAGGGTTAGGGTTAGGGAATGGGGACGGTTTAGGGTACAGGTTAGGGTACGACAACGGTTTAGGGTGAGCGTACGTGTTAGGGTACGGGTTAGTGTTAGCGTACGGGTTAGGAATAGGGGACGGGTGAGGGTAAGGCTACAGGTAAGGGTTAGGGTTAGGGTTAGGGTTAGGGTTAGGTTTAGGGGACGGGGACGGTAGTAGGGTACAGGTTAGGGTACGACAACGGTTTAGGGTGAGCGTACGTGTTAGGGTACGGGTCAGTGTTAGCGTACGGGTGAGGATTAGGGGACGGGTGAGTGTAAGGCTTCGGGTAAGGGTTAGGGTTAGGGTTAGGGTTAGGTTTAGGGTTAGGGGACGGGGACGGTTTAGGGTACAGGTTTGGGTACGACAACGGTTTAGGGTGAGCGTACGTGTTAGGGTACGGGTTAGTGTTAGCGTACGGGTTAGGATTAGGGGACGGGTGAGGGTAAGGCTTCGGGTAAGGGTTAGGGTTAGGGTTAGGGTTAGGGTTAGGGGACGGGGACGGTTTAGGGTACAGGTTAGTGTATGACAACGTTTTAGGGTGAGCGTACGTGTTAGGGTACGGGTTAGTGTTAGCGTACGGGTGAGGATTAGGGGACGGGTGAGGGTAAGGCTTCGGGTAAGGTTTAGGGTTAGGGTTAGGGGACGGGGACGGTTTAGGGTACAGGTTAGGGTACGACAACGGTTTAGGGTGAGCGTACGTGTTAGGGTAAGGGTTAGTGTTAGCGTACGGGTTAGGATTAGGGGACGGGTGAGGGTAAGGCATCGGGTAAGGGATAGGGTTAGGGTTAGGGTTAGGGGACGGGGACGGGGACGGTTTAGGGTACAGGTTAGGGTATGACAACGGTTTAGGGTGAGCGTACGTGTTAGGGTACGGGTTAGTGTTAGCGTACGGGTTAGGATTAGGGGACGGGTGAGGGTAAGACTTCGGGTAAGGGTTAGGGTTAGCGATAGGGTTAGGGGACGGAGACGGTTTAGGGTACACGTTAGAGTACGACAACGGTTTAGGGTGAGCGTACTTGTTATGGTAAGGGTTAGTGTTAGCGTACGGGTTAGGATTAGGGGACGGGTGAGGGTAAGGCTTCGGGTAAGGGTTAGGGTTAGGGTTAGGGTTAGGTTTAGGGTTAGGGGACGGGGACGGGGACGGTTTAGGGTACATGTTAGGGTACGACAACGGTTTAGGGTGAGCGAACGTGTTAGGGTACGGGTTAGTGTTAGCGTACGGGTTAGGAATAGGGGACGGGTGAGGGTAAGGCTTCGGGTAAGGGTTAGGGTTAGGGTTAGGGTTAGGGTTAGGGTTAGGTGACGGGGATGGGGACGATTTAGGGTACAGTTTAGGGTACGACAACGGTTTAGGGTGAGCGTACGTGTTAGGGTACGGGTTAGTGTTAGTGTACGGGTTAGGATTAGGGGACGGGTGAGGGTAAGGATTCGGGTAAGGGTTAGGGATAGGCTTAGGGTTAGGGTTAAGGGACGGAGACGGTTTAGGATACAAGTTAGGGTACGACAATGGTTTAGTGTGAGCGTACGTGTTAGGGCATGGGTTAGTGTTAGAGTACGGGTTAGGATTAGGGGACGGGTGAGGGTAAGGCTTCGGGTAAGTGTTAGGGTTAGGGTTAGGGTTAGGGTTAGGGTTAGGGTTAGGGGATGGGGACGGTTTAGGGTACAGGTTAGGGTACGACAACGGTTTAGGGTGAGCGTACGTGTTAGGGTACGGGTTAGTGTTAGCGTACGGGTTAGGATTAGGGGACGGGTGAGGGTAAGGCTTCGGGTAAGGGTTAGGGTTAGGGTTAGGGTTAGGGGGCGGGGACGGTTTAGGGTACAGGTTAGGGTACGACAACGGTTTAGGGTGAGCGTACGTTTTGGGTACGTGTTAGTGTTAGCGTACGGTTTAGGATTAGGGGACGGGTGAGGTTAAGGCTTCGGGTAAGGGTTAGGGTTAGGGTTAGGGTTAGGGGATGGGGACGGGGACGGTTTAGGGTACAGGTTAGGGTACGACAACGGTTTAGGGTGAGCGTACGTGTTAGGGTACGGGTTAGTGTTAGCGGACGAGTTAGGATTAGGGGACGGGTGAGGGTAAGGCTTCGGGTAAGTGTTAGGGTTAGGGTTAGGGTTAGGCTTAGGGATAGGGGACGGGGATGGTTTAGGGTAAAGGTTAGGGTACGACAACGGTTTAGGGTGAGCGTACGTGTTAGGTTACGGGTTAGTTTTGGCGTACGGGTTAGGACTAGGGACGGGTGAGGATACGACTTCGGTTAAGGGTTAGGGTTAGGGTTAGGGTTAGGGGACAGGGACGGGGACGGTTTAGGGTACAGGTTAGGGTACGACAACGGTTTAGGGTGAGCGTACGTGTTAGGGTACGGGTTAGTGTTAGCGTACGGGTTAGGATTAGGGGACGGGTGAGGGTAAGGCTTCGGGTAAGTGTTAGGGTTAGGGTTAGGGTTAGGAGACGGGGATGGTTTATGGTACATGTTAGGGTACGACAACGATTTTGGGTGAGCGTAGGTTTTAGGGTATGGATTAGTGTTAGCGTACGGGTTAGGATTAGGGGACGGGTGAGGTTAAGGCTTCAGGTAAGGTTTAGGGTTAGGGTTAGGGTTAGAGTTAGGGTTAGGGGACGGGGACGGTTTAGGATACAGGTTAGGGTACGAAAACGGTTTAGGGTGAGCGTATGTGTTAGGGTACGGGTTAGTGTTAGCGTACGGGTTAGAATTAGGGGACGGTTGAGGGTAAGGCTTCGGGTAAGGGTTAGGGTTAGGGTTAGGGTTAGGGTTAGGGGACAGGGACGGTTTAGGGTACAGGTTAGGGTACGTCAACGGTTTAGGGTGAGCGTACGTCTTAGGGTACGGGTTAGTGTTAGTGTACGGGTTAGGATTAGGGGACGGGTGAGGGTAAGGCTTCGGGTAAGGGTTAGGGTTAGGGTTAGGGTTAGGGTTAGGGTTAGGGGACGGGGACGGCTTAGGGTACAGGTTAGGGTACGACAACGGTTTAGGGTGAGCGTACGTGTTAGGGTACGGGTTAGTGTTAGCGTACGGGTTAGGATTAGGGGACGGGTGAGGGTAAGGCTTCGGGAAAGTGTTAGGGTTAGGGTTAGGTTTAGGGTTAGGGGACGGGCACGGGGACGGTGTAGGGTACAGGTTATGGTACGACAACGGTTTAGGGTGAGGGTACGTGTTAGGGTACGGGTTAGTGTTAGCGTATGGGTTAGGATTAGGGGACGGGTGAGGGTAAGGCTTCGGGTAAGGGTAAGGGTTAGGTTTAGGGTTAGGGTTAGGGTTAGGGGACGGGGACGGCTTAGGGTACAGGTTAGGGTACGACAACGGTTTCGAGTGAGCGTAAGTGTTAGGATACGGATTAGTGTTAGCGTATGAGTTAGGATTAAGTGACGGGTGAGTGTAAGGCTTCGGGTAAGGGTTAGGGTTAGGGTTAGGCTTAGGGTTAGGGGACGGGGACGGTTTAGGGTACAGGTTAGGGTACGACAACGGTTTAGGGTGAGCGTACGTGTTAGGGTACGGGTTAGTGTTAGCGTACGGGTTAGGATTAGGGGACGGGTGAGGGTAAGGCTACAGGTAAGGGTTAGGGTTAGGGTTAGGGTAAGGGTTAGGGTTAGGTGACGGGGACGGTTTAGGGTACAGGTTAGGGTACGACAACGATTTAGGGTGAGCGTACGTGTTAGGTTACGGGTTAGTGTTAGCGTACGGGTTAGTCTTAGGGAACGGGTGAGGGTAAGGCTTCGGGTAATGGTTAGGGTTAGGGTTAGGGTTAGGGTTAGGGGACGGGGACAGTTTAGGGTACAGGTTAGGGTACGACAACGGTTTAGGGTGAGCGTATGTGTTAGGGTACGGGTTAGTGTTAGCGTACTGGTTAGGATTAGGGGACGGGTGAGGGTTAGGCTTCGGGTAAGGGTTAGGGTTTGGGTTAGGGTTAGGGTTAGGGGACGGGGACGGTTTAGGGTACAGGTTAGGGTACGACAACGGTTTAGGGTGAGCGTACGTGTTAGGGTATGGGTTAGTGTTAGCGTACGGGTTAGGATTAGGGGACGGGTGAGGGTAAGGCTTCGGGTAAGGGTTAGGGTTAGGGTTAGGGTTAGGGTTAGGCTTAGGGGACGGGGACAGTTTAGGGTACAGGTTAGTGTACGACAACGGTTTAGGGTGAGCGTACGTGTTAGGGTACGGGTTAGTGTTAGCGTACGGGTTAGGATTAGGTTACGGGTGAGTGTAAGGCTTTGGGTAAGGGTTAGGGTTATGTTTAGGGTTAGGGTTAGGGGACGGGGACGGTTTAGGGTACAGGTTAGGGTACGACAACGGTTTAGGGTGAGCGTACGTGTTAGGGTATGGGTTAGTGTTAGCGTACGGGTTAGGATTAGGGGACGGGTGAGGTTAAGGCTTCGGGTAAGGGTTAGGGTTTGGTTTAGAGTTAGGTTTAGGGTTAGGGTTAGGGGACGGGGACGGTTTAGGGTACAGGTTAGGGTACGACAATGGTTTAGGGTGAGCGTACGTGTTAGGTTACGTTTTAGTGTTAGCGTACGGGTTAGGATTAGGGGACGGGTGAGGGTAAGGCTTCGGGTAAGGGTTAGGGTTAGGGTTAGGGTTAGGGTTAGGGTTAGGGTTAGGGGATGGGGACGGTTTAGGGTACAGGTTAGGGTACGACAATGGTTTAGGGTGAGCGTACGTGTTAGGGTACGTGTTAGTGTTAGCGTACGGGTTAGGAATAGGGGACGGGTGAGGGTAAGGCTTCAAGTAAGGGTTAGGGTTAAGGTTAGGGTTAGGGGACGGGGACGGGGACGCTTTAGGGTACAGGTTAGGGTACGACAACGGTTTAGGGTGAGCGTACGTGTTATGTTGTGGGTTAGTGTTTGCGTACGTGTTAGGAATAGGGGACGGGTGAGGGTAAGGCTTCGGGTAAGGGTTAGGGTTAGGGTTAGGGTTAGGGTTAGGGGATGGGGACGGGGACGGTTTAGGGTACAGGTTAGTGTACGACAACGGTTTAGGGTTAGCGTACGTGTTAGGGTACGGGTTAGTGTTAGCGTAAGGGTTAGGATTAGGGGACGGGTGAGGGTAAGGCTTCGGGTAAGGTTTAGGGTTAGGGTTAGTGTTAGGGTTAGGGTTAGGGGACGGGGACGGTTTAGGGTACATGTTAGGGTACGGCAACGGTTTAGGGTGAGCGTACGTGTTAGGGTACGGGTTAGTGTTAGCGTACGGGTTAGGATTAGGAGACGGGTGAGGGTAAGGCTTCGGGTAAGGGTTAGGGTTAGGGTTAGGGATAGGGTTAAAGGACGGGGACGGGGACGGTTTAGGGTATAGGTTAGGGTACGACAACGGTTTAGGGTGAGCGTACGTGTTAGGGTACGGGTTAGTGTTAGCGTACGGGTTAGGATTAGGGGACGGGTGAGGGTAAGACTTCGGGTAAGGGTTAGGGTTAGCGATAGGGTTAGGGGACGGAGACGGTTTAGGGTACACGTTAGAGTACGACAACGGTTTAGGGTGAGCGTACTTGTTATGGTACGGGTTAGTGTTAGCGTACGGGTTAGGATTAGGGGACGGGTGAGGGTAAGGCTTCGGGTAAGGGTTAGGGTTAGGGTTAGGGTTAGGTTTAGGGTTAGGGGACGGGGACGGGGACGGTTTAGGGTACATGTTAGGGTACGACAACGGTTTAGGGTGAGCGAACGTGTTAGGGTACGGGTTAGTGTTAGCGTACGGGTTAGGAATAGGGGACGGGTGAGGGTAAGGCTTCGGGTAAGGGTTAGGGTTAGGGTTAGGGTTAGGGTTAGGGTTAGGTGACGGGGATGGGGACGATTTAGGGTACAGTTTAGGGTACGACAACGGTTTAGGGTGAGCGTACGTGTTAGGGTACGGGTTAGTGTTAGTGTACGGGTTAGGATTAGGGGACGGGTGAGGGTAAGGATTCGGGTAAGGGTTAGGGATAGGCTTAGGGTTAGGGTTAAGGGACGGAGACGGTTTAGGATACAAGTTAGGGTACGACAATGGTTTAGTGTGAGCGTACGTGTTAGGGCATGGGTTAGTGTTAGAGTACGGGTTAGGATTAGGGGACGGGTGAGGGTAAGGCTTCGGGTAAGTGTTAGGGTTAGGGTTAGGGTTAGGGTTAGGGTTAGGGGATGGGGACGGTTTAGGGTACAGGTTAGGGTACGACAACGGTTTAGGGTGAGCGTACGTGTTAGGGTACG